>NW_020955558.1:190131-237897 GCF_003031625.1 Empidonax traillii | reverse complement strand
TCTGGAGGTCTCCCGGTTGCACCCCATCCATCTACGAGACAGATTACAACCACAGCTATAAAGAAAAAAAGAAGGGTAGTTGTAGTAGGTGACTCCCTTCTGAGGGGAACTGAAGGCCCTATATGCCGACCGGACCCATCCCACAGGGAGGTCTGCTGCCTTCCCGGGGCCTGGGTGAAGGATATTAGTAGGAGGCTCTCTGAGCTATTCCAGCCCTCTGATCATTATCCACTGCTGGTGGTCCAGGCTGGCAGTGCTGTCATTAACAACAGAGGTATCAGGCTACTTAAAAAGGACTTTAAGGCCCTGAGTCAATTAGTTAATGGGACAGGAGCACAGGTGGTGTTCGCCTCAGTTCCTGCAGTAGTACGTATGAGTGAGGAGAGGAGAAGGAAAACCCATCTTATCAATAGGTGGCTAAAGGATTGGTGCCACTGGCAGAATTTTGGTTTTTTCGACCATGGGGCAAATTCTATGGTACCTAGCCTGCTAGAATCAGATGGGCTTCATCTATCTAGCAAGGGCAAAAGGACTCCATCATCTACCAACATTCCTGGCTCACTGGAGAGGTCCCAGATGATTGGAAGTTGGCGAATGTCACGCCCATCCACAAAAAGAGCCAGAAGGAGGACCCAGGAAACTACAGGCCAGTCAGCCTGACCTCAGTGCCTGGCAAGATTATGGAGGAGATCATCCTAGGTGCAATCATACAGCACCTACAGGACTGGCAAGGGATCAGATCCAGTCAACACAAGTTTAGGAAGGACAGGTCGTGTCTGACCAATCTGATCTCCTTTTATGATCAGGTGACTTGCCTGGTGGATAAGAGAAGGCTGTGGATGTGTCTATCTGGACTTCAGCAAAGCCTTTGACACTGTCTCCCATAATATACTCCTGGAAAAGCTGGCAGTTCATGGCTTGGACAGGGACACTCTCTGCTGGGTTAAGAACTGGCTGGAGGACCGGGCCCAGAGAGTGCTGGTGAACGGGGCTGCATCCAGATGGTGTTTGGTCACCAGTGGTGTCCCCCAGGGATCAGTGCTGGGCCCAGTCCACCAACCATCTTTACTGATGATTTAGATGAAGGGATTGAGTGTACCATTAGCAAATTTGCAGATGATGCCAAGTTGGGGGGAGTGTTGATCAGCTGGAAGGCAGGAGGGCTCTGCAGAGGGACCTGGATAGGCTGCAGAATTGGGCTGATTCCAATGGGATGAAGTTCAACAAGGCCAAGTGCCGGGTCCTGCACTTTGGCCACAACAACCCCCTGCAGCGCTACAGGCTGGGCACAGAGTGGCTGGAGAGCAGGTAGGTGGAAAGGGACCTGTGAGTTTGGATCGATAGGAAGCTGAACATGAGCCAGCAGCGTCCCCAGCAGGTGACCAAGAAGGCCAATGGCATCCTGGCCTGCATCAAGAACAATGTGGCCAGCAGAAGCAGGGATGTGATCCTTCCCCTGTACTCAGTGCTGCTGAGGCCACACCTCAAGTATTGTGTCCAGTTCTGGGCCCCTCAGTTCAGGAAGGATATTGAGGTGCTGGAGCGGGTCCAGAGAAGAGCAACCAGGCTGGTGAAGGGACTTGAGCACAAGTCCTATGAGGAGAGGCTGAGGGGGTTGTTTAGTCTGAAGAAGAGGAGGCTCAGGGGTGACCTCATCACTCTCTACAACTACCTGAAAGGAGGTTATAGCCCAGCTGGGGTCAGTCTCTTCTCCCAGGCAACCATCAGTAGGATAAGAGGACACGGTTCTTAAGCTCTGCCAGGAGAGAGTTAGGTTGGATATTAGGAAGAAATTTTTTACAGAGAGAGTACAGACATTGGAATGGGCTGCCCAGGGAGGTAGTGGATTCACCATCAAAAGCATTAGGATTATTAGGGATACTCCCTGTATCCAATTACAATTCATAAGTACAGCTCATACATATTCATAATAAGTGGTGGCCTGGAGCTTCAGCTCTGTTAGGTTTTTCTTGGTGATGGGGAGCAAGGTTAGGGTCTTTCCACCCCCGCCAAGGATTTTTCCTTTATAGTTGGTTTTACTGTCAGCAGGACTTTCTCTATTCAGAAAGACATGGAATAGTTCCTTTTTATTCCACTGGCCACAGAAACATTAGCAAGTTCACCTTTTCACTTTTGAATAAATAGGGGAGAAAAAAAAATGTAGCCATAGGTGCTTTATTTCCTTTACCACAGAGCTTCTAGGAACACTGCCAATGGTTTCATTTTTATCTCATGACTGTGGGAGTGGATGAGGTGTTTCTGAGCTCTTCAGTTTAGGGGAACTTCCTGGACATTTATTACATTCCAGAGAGAAAGCCCTCTGCAAATTAACACCAGTAAACCAACTGCACAGCACTGAACGGACAATGCTTTAATTTTTCTTTGTTATAAAGAGCATTTTCATTACTATATTTACTGTAAACAGATTTTAGTATATTTCAGATGGAAACTACACAGTGGGAACCTCAGAACTGAGCAGCCTTAAATTTGAGTTATCTACAGACATAAAGCTATTAAAAAGCTTTATGAATTATGAATGTTTCCAAATCTAAAGGACAATATTCTATGCTTCTGTCTAAATATTAGTGACATTTCTGCTTCAAATGATGGAAACTTCATAAAACAGACAACTGAGATGCCCACTCTGGGATCAAGAGACTTCATTATCTATATGCTACTTTAGCCTATAATTTAATGAGAAAAGCTTGCCAGAATAAAGCGATACAAACACTTAACCCTGATTCACTGTCCAACCCAAGCCCAAGTTTTTGTTCCTGAACCCTTTCCTCATTGGTCCTCTTCAATTTATCTTTTATGCCACTTAGCCTGGCCAAATCCAGCGGCAAGCTATAGAAAGGGGGGCGAAACTGGGAGGTGGAGGGGAAGTGCATGTCAAAAGTCAGTTCTTTGGCAACACATAACTCCAACTACGCATCCTGATGTGCTAATAACACAAACACAAAACAAGTCCAGCATTTATTTTTGAGAATACTCATCAGAAAAATAAGGGGAATGCTTTCAGGAAATAAAAATAAAACCCCCTCACTTAAGTATTCTACAGGGGTGACTGCATATGGGCCAGCAAAACTTTTTATGTTTAAAAATAGTTTTAATAGAACTCTACTCAGAGAAGGAGATGGCTCAAACAGACTGACCACAAGAGGCAGCAAGCTTTCAAACATCCAATATAAATCCCTCTGGAAAGAGCAGAACTGTTATTATTTGACAGCACAGAAGACAACGTACATTAAGTAAGTCTAATTCATGTGCTCAGTGGTTGCATCAGTCACCATGCATTTACTCAACAGAATGTGGTATTAGCAACAGTTCCTTAAAAATTGGGACTTTGCCTATAGATATTTAATTTAAATGAAATGAATGGTACTGCCAACTATGTAGAGCGTGTCTTAATTTTTCATTTGCACCAAGGCTTCTGCATCTGAACTGTGGAAAGATGCCAGTTTTTAAAAGATAGATGCTTCAGGCTGTCTCCTCTTCTATTATTGAACATATTGTTACATAACTGAAATACTTATGAATCGAGACTAATGTAAAAACAATGAGCTCATTAGAAGCAGAAAAACAGCAATGTACCTTATGCACGTTTGAAAGTTGGGATAATATATTTGACAGCAGATATTTCCAGGATCGACCTTATCTCTAATTTCTAAATGAAGAACCTTCAGAAGCAAGGGTTTTTCAGTTGCTTTTGTCTCTGCATGAACAAGGTTTGATAGCTTGAGACTATAATGCATTACTGTGGAAACCTTCGGTCTGTTACATAAATCATCTTAACACTCAGCAAGAATTGTCCAACAGTGCCATGGATATGTTGAAGTCAATGATCCTGCAAACAATTTTTTTCTGTTTCTTCATATGGTAGACAACAGCAATAAATCATATTCATTTAAAAACACACAATATACTAATTTATCAAGCAACAGCTATCAAAAATTTATTACAGGGGAAGGTATAACTTTTTTCTATTGTGTTAATCAATTTCTCTAATTTACATTAGTTAAAGGGCAAAGCCCCCAGCAAAACATTAATTTTCCAGAAATAGAATATGCCAACAATGATATTACTAATTTAAAAATGATCATAATTTTCAAAGTTAACAGAATTATGTAAAAGTATAGACTTTTTTAAAGATTTTACTCCTGAGAGTCTTTTCATTATTTACATTAATTTTATGCATATACTATAGCAGTTTGCTGGGAAACGTGTTCTTCATAGAGGTTTTAAATTGAAATACATTTTACAGATGACAATAAGTAGAATCATGAATATGATAAAAGGTTACAAGATCTGGGCTCTGCAAACACCAGTACTGTAACTGAAGCATTTAAACTTTGCTTCAGACAAAGACCCAGCTTGCACTTCTCCTATTTAGAAAATTTGAGTAAATTTAAAAGAGAAGAGCAAGCCTTTTATAGAATTAGTGATCAATTACCAAAGAAATCCCTTAGGAATGCACTGGAGCTTTAGGCACAAATGGTGCCTCCTTAGTTCTCCAGTATGGAGACTTGCTCCTCTCATCCTCCCATCATCCTTAGCATGTTCCCAGTGGGGACCCACATGTAGTTGTTGTTCGACACCCCTGTCACTGTTCTCTCCTGAAGAGAAATGCATTTGGTCCCTCAGCAGTGTGTGTCAGGCCCTAATAGTGCAACCTCCAAAAAGCAGCACTGGGGGTGCTTTAGGAGTGTATAAACAGGTTTAGGTGCATAAACAGCTATTGCTTGTCCACTGCTTTGGGGATGCTGAAAGGAAGGGGAGACTTGCACTGCAATAGGTTTCTGCATACTACCTCCTAAAGATAAGCAGAGCAGCTTCATCACCTCATAGCCACTGCTTCAGGCTGTTTACAGAACAGGAAAAGGAAAGACAGAATATTCACAGGATTCTCTTTGGAGCATAGGGGAAAACTGCTATGACTATTATTATTACTACTAATACTACATTTTAATGAAAGCTAAAATTCTTAAGGTAACTTGGGATCCTATTTGACAGGTTTTGGTCTGTACTGTAACACAGGCAGTATGGTATAATCTTGAATTCAGCACTACAAGACATACGTCCATAAATTAGCTACTACATTTGCTAAATATTCTTTTTTAAATAGAGATAAAAAGCGTATTAAAAATACAATACTTTTTAGAGACCCTCTCTGCAAAACATACCTAAATTATGCTCAGTACAAAGCACTGGGTAATAAAACTAGCAATATACATATTTAATAAGCAGAATTTAACAGGAAAAAAAAGGAGTTACATCTTCACAAATCCTGTTGCTTGAAAATATAGATGATACACCACATTTAACCTGTCAGAAGCCTCATTAGCATCATAAACTCTAAACCAGCAATCAAGACAGTGTGCTCTTCACATGTTTACATTTTTAAATACTCTTAAAATAGCAGTAGTATAGATTTACATTTAAGTATATCTGTTTAGGGGGCAAATATTCTGTCTAAATTTCCAGACCCCTTCTGAGAAAGACATCAAAAGATGAAATAATGTTGTACCCAGGGCACACAGTGATGAAGGATAAAGAAGCCTTTATTTTCTGTTGTGTTTTTTCCCCTTTCCTTCTCTTTTCTTAGAAAAGCTTAGCAACAATGGATTGTTACACCCCTCCCAAATGACTGATGAAATTTCCAGAAATATTTAGTATAAAATGTTACCACTTGATGAAAAGGAACATCAAAACAGAGGTAGGGCTACTCTTTGCAATTCTGCTGTAACTTTTGTTTAGTCCCATGCCAATCACAGGAAAAGCTGAAAGCTGAGGAATATCAAAGCTCCCAGTTCCCACCAGTGATCCCACCGACTCTGGCACCCAGATTTTGGACCCAGGACTTCACACTAAAAAGGCCAAAGAATGCTCAGTATATGAACGGGTACAGATTATTCAAATAAGTAGAACTGGCAGAATCTGGCCCTCTGTTAATAAAATGTCATGTAAGCAGTAGGACTGCTGAGACCTCAGTAATAAGCTCAATCGCACTAATGTCGTATCAACTATCAGTAGTGTAGCACCTATTAAGACATTTTTATAAACTGCAAGAAATATGCGAGCTATTACAAGATATAATTCTGAAAAACAGACTTCCATGTAAGAAGCCAATTTAAGAGGAAAACAACATAAACAATAGTAACTTGTGTGCTGAAGTGAAGCATCTTTTTAATTTTGAGTAATGAAGATGTCAAGCCAAATGCTAGAGTAGTTTAACTTAATTAGGTGGCCTATTTTCCCAGGCAGCCTTTCATTTCCCATTGAAAACTCAGCTTGTATGCAAGGCAACAAGAGCAATTTTGTCTGTAATGAATACCTCTGGGACTCCACGGAGTGATCATTTGAATGCTACATTGAAGACTGGTTTGAGTAACTAGTTTGGGCTTGTTGAGATGCCAGATTTCGTAAAACTAACTAGATTAATCAAAGACTGGCATCTTATCGGTTTATTCCATCAGAGGTCAACAGGTCAAACTGACTCTACTGCAGCAGCCTTTGCCAAAAGGGACAGTATAATAGTAATTGGTCTAATTTGTAGTTCAAATTCACGTAATTCTTCCAGACATTTTATGGACCAAAAAAAGGTTCATTTTATGTGAAGCTCAGTTGAAAAATACTGCCTTTAACATTTCCCATGGTTACCTCCCGTAATTCATCCACATCGCTGACCTGTAGAGTTTCCTGGAAAGGAAACTACATAACTAAAATATATGATGTCTGTAATCTGTTTTCACATGCTAAAAAAGTTGTACATGAAGGAGTAGACGGAAACATTTTGAAGGATATGTTACACTGGCTGCTCATTAAACAGAAAGTTCTCTCATGTCATGCACAGCAAAAAGCAGTGCCTTTTCTCTTGTGATATATGAAAAAATACTTCTGGCTTTTGGACAGAGAATTCATCATTTGATGATTGATTTTCTGTTTACCTTTTTCATGGTAAAATAATAGCTTTTGTTATTTTTACTTTATTGATTTATTGTGGGCCTATCACTGAAGTTGCTATCATCCTGATCCTACTGCTAAGACAAGATGCAGTGTTTACATTACTTCCCTCCCATCTGCAACTCCTAAGAAAAATACTTTTAATTGATGCACAGAATCACTGTCTATACAACAGGGCCAAGTTCACAATTTAAGAGTTACTCTAGCAGTATCTGACATTTACTTCTAAAGCTCCAAACTTCTGGAGCAAGGCAATTACTCTCCAAACCTGCTTTCAGTAAGAAGTTTTCAGCCCACATGGCTGTAAAGAAAATATAAGTGCAAGGTTTCACAGCCAGAAGACAAACAGAACGCTGAAAAATTTGTTATACTTGCTGATGTTTCTGATATGATCTCAATTTTACAGATCCATGCTAATGGTTTTTGAAGGCTGGAGAGGGACACTTTTGTTTATACAACTGTAATTATGGGTATGTTTGCTTAGGATCCTTAGGGAATACATTTTGCCCTCTTTAGTGTTTTTATTGCATGTGCTATAGAATAGGCATTAACTGAAAGAAGCACTAAGTTAAGGCATATTTAAGTAACTCATTTTTCAGAGATAAGTAGGTCATATACATTTCTTCTTCTGGTCAAAGTTCAACATCTACTGAACATAAGCGACTAAAATGAATTGGAGTAAAAGAGGGTAAAGGTATTTCATCTGAGTCATGTCTTTCGTGTGAAATTTGAAAAAGCTCTTAAATTCTGGTCAACAGGCCCTAATTTTGACTCAATTTTTATAACTTTTATTTGACTACAAAAAAATTTAAAATATCCTCAACTACATACACAGTACATGCTTACAGAGTTTGCATTAAAGCTAAAGACATTCATACATACTTATATAACACATCCCTGTGGAGAAGGACTCAGGGACACTGGTGGATGACAAGCTGGACATGAGCCAGCAATATGCACTTGCAGCCCAGAAAGGCAACTGTGGCTGCATCAGAAGCAACGTGGCCAGCAGGTCGAAGGAGATGATTCTGTGCCTCTGCTCTGCTGAGACCCCACCTGGAGTGCTCTCAGCACAGGAAAGTCATGGACTTCTTGGACTGGGTCCAAAGAACCACCACAGAAATGGTCCAAGGGCTGGAGCACCTCTCCTACGATGAAAGGCTGAGAGAGTTGGGACTGTTTAGCCTGCAGAAGAAAAGACTACGAGGACACCTTATAGCAGACTTTCAGTATATATGGGGCTTACAAGAAAGATGGAGAAAGACATTTTACCAAGGCCTGTAGTGTCAATACAAGGGGCAAGAGTTTTAAACTGAGAGAGAAAAGATTTAGATTTGACACAGGAATAAATTCTTTACTGTGAGGGTGGTGAGATACTGTAAGAGATTGTGCAGATAACTTGTGTGTGCCCCATCACTGGAAGTTTTGAAGGTCAGGTTGGATGAGTCTTTTAGCAACCTGATTCAGTGAAAGATGTAACTGCTCATGGCAGGGAACGGGACTAGATGATCTACAAAGATGCCTTCCAATTCAAAACATTCTACAGTTTTAAAGATGTATGTCTATAAATATATACATAGCCTTGTTAATGCAACTGTTGATGTATTTTTATCAGGAACTCAGTTCTTTCCAGACTCTGTGCCTCATATTAAGACACATTAAGACTATGTTTTAGACAAAAGGGGAAAGTGGGGTGAAATTACCTCTAGCTTTAACCAGTCAATCAGGATCTGAAAGGCCTGCCTGGTGTTTTTCTTTCCATGAGGGCATTTTGTTATAGATGGCTTCAGAGAAATGGAGGAGCAAGAAGCGGACTCCCTTCTGTTGATTATTTTTGAAATTAAAAGATAGTGGATCCGGAAGAGGGAGATGGAATATGGTCTAAACCATTCCTGAACCACAGCCAGTCAGCAGACTGACCCAGGTGGCAATGCCTCTCAACTAATAAGCAAAAGCTTTCTGACTTTTGGGCAGGATTGCACTGGACTTCAGGGTAGGATGTACCCGTGGGACTACATTGAAACATGGAGTGATTCTCCATCTAAGAATGCTGGTTTTCTCAGTCCTTTCCTAGGCAGCCAAATCCTGTCTGATCTGCTGACAAGGGCACTAAAGGGGTGACAGAAGAGCTGTATCCTCTGGCAGGAACAGGATACAGTACCCTGAAATTCTAGCCTATCTACAGGGAAGGACCAATACAGAGCAAGAGAGGGCAGCTATTACATGGCATTTATCCATCCCTACTTCACATGAGTAATAGTTATGCCATTAATAATCTAAGAAATTACAGTATAAACATGTAAAAAAGAAGTTAGGGATATATCTAGGACCATGTCAATATGGAAACAAAAGGCAGGGGAAGCATTTACGTTCCTATTAACATGAAAAATCTCCATTTTGGATGTCATTTGATCCTATTTCACCCTTGAGCTGTACAGGACAAAACAGTTTTGACACCCATCATGCTCACTGTGCCAAAGAGTATGCATACATATCTTACATGGATCTTCCTGGCATAGCTCTGGGAAGAAGGAAAATACCACCTTTGGGCAAACCGTATTCATTCCTCTGCCTCAAATATCTCTTTTCTTCCAACTGGGACAATGGGAGTACTGCCCTAAACCATTAGCTCCAGGCTTCTTTTTTGTCCCTTCCCTTTGGACTGTGCAGGGAATTTGGCAGCTGGATTCATTAGCCTTAATGTATATCAGGCCTCAGGAAGGCTACAAAAGTGCCGAAGCTTTGTGCAACAGAGTTCTGAAATTACATTCCGCATTGTGACTAGGAAAAAATGTAAAATAAACAATATAATTTTATACTGTGCTGTACATGGCCCACAAATTACACGAGGAGGAATTACATAAAGAACAATTCATCTCTGAGATTCCAATTATAGGTGTGGGGAGAAAACAATATATTGGTGGGATTCTGAAATGCAGAGCAGTAGGCATAGTTTTATTTTAGAATGATAAATATTTTCAGATCCAAGTGCAATTAGTAGTGAAAATTCCATGTAGTTTTATTGTGTATGTTTGTTAATATGGCTGGCATAACTCATTTAGGAGATGCCTGCAGTGCAGAGTCCTGTACTACATATATCACAACCAAAAACACAGTACTTACACATATATATAAAATGTACACAGAGACAACATTGCCAAACAGCCTTTTGGGACAGTTTAAAAGAATATCATTAATTTTTACTGTATACTTACACTTCTGGCTCAGTTCCAGCACTGCCTTTCTGTAAAAATCATTTCAAGTATAGAATTATGCTATTTGCTTGCAGCAACATCACAGGAACAGTAGTGAGCCATATGTTGCTACTTAGCAACTTGGTCTGTAAGTCCCAAAGCATGTACTGATTTGAAAATTGAACAGAAATGATAATTATTGTTGAGGGATGCTGTGAGGCAACTTGTCTTGGATTACCAAACTATGCAGATGTTTGATGTTATACAGTAAAAGGAACAAAACTATATTTTTCCTGTCCAATGGCTGAGCTTTTATTTATGTTAGCCCCAAGGGGATAAATTGATTAAAACCCATAAAATAATATATGGTGATGTTTTTCTGGATATGAACACTTTCCAGTAAACAGAAAGAACTGAAGTGCATGTCAGCGTATATCAGGACCCCAGAACCCCTGTCTCTATAGTCACATAATCCTGAAGACAGCCTAGTGGAAACCCCTTGCTCTTTGGTGTTATATACCATGACTCAGTCTGCCAACCTACCTCCCAAGTAAGCCGTGTCAGATTCTTAAATTAGAAAATGATGCTCATGTCTGACTCAGTCAGCATAATCAGAACTTTAATAAAAGTTTCTGATAGGACTGTGCATCTCCTAACATGTGGGATTCATATTTTAGTTAACAGATGTGTGTCTATCACAGAAAGCGGAGAAACTAATTCACTCCTCATTCTGACAGGATTCAAACCCTCATCTCTGACCTTGGAAGGGAACAGACAAGTTACTGAGGGTGGGAAGGATCCTGCACTCCTCTCGCTGAGGTCATGCAACAGCAAGGCTCATGGGAACAGGTGCAAAACAGAGGACAAAACTATGAAGGAGGCAACTAAGCTGTCATTTGAGAGAGAACATTTTCTCTTCTCTTTATATGGCATTATGTGTTTTACATCCAGTAATGGTGAAAGGAAAATGAACAAACAGTCCTGATAACTGGGGTCAGAAAATACAGTTGCATTCTTTCCTCTTCCTCTCCCTCCCCTGTAAGCAACACAATCGTTCATGCTTTGTTTTCAGAGCAGGGAATATAATATTTTCCAGTTTTAACAAACAGATTAGATGTTGAAATGGTAGTCAATTTACCAATTTTGGCTGACCACCAAATGTTTATGCCCAAGATAGGAAGAGCATCCCATTGCAGTTGGTGAAGACCTCACTGATACTGTCAATGGAGAGTTGTTTAGTCCCTTTGAGGTATGACTAGCAGATGTCTGTGTCAGGAAACGTTTGGTTAGGCTTTTCTCACAGTCACAGGTTCTTGATGAAACAAGAGAGAGGCAGGTTTCCATTACATCCCAACTTCCTGTTCCTAGGGTGGTTTTTTTGTTGGTTTTTTTTTTGTTGTTTGTTTTTTGTTTTTTGATTTTTGTTTTTTTTTTTTTTTAGTACTATTATCATTCTGGGCTTTCACGTATGTTCCAGCTACACAGAGCTGGAACACCTCCTCTATGAAGACGGGCTGATAATGTTGGGGTTGCTCAGTTTCAAAAAGGGTCTAGGAAGACCTTA
This sequence comes from Empidonax traillii, assembly GCF_003031625.1. Taxonomy (NCBI): domain Eukaryota; kingdom Metazoa; phylum Chordata; class Aves; order Passeriformes; family Tyrannidae; genus Empidonax; species Empidonax traillii. The sequence goes on along the minus strand of NW_020955558.1, from coordinate 226,176 downwards.
GATTAGCCTTCTGGTACCTAAAGGGAGCCAAGAGGAAAAGTGGAGAAGGACTTTTTACAAGGGCATGTAGTGATAGGACAAAGACAAACGACCTGAAAGAGAGTAGGCTTAGATTAGACATTAGGAAGAAGTCCTTTGCCATAAGGGTGGTGAGGCACTGACACAGGTTGTCCAGAGAGGTTGTGGACTCCCTACCCCTGAAAGTGTTCAAGGCCAGGCTGAATGGGGCTCTGAGCAACCCACCCTAGTGGAAGGTTCCCTGCCCATGGCAGGGGTATTGCAACTAGATTATCTGTAAGGTTCATTCCAACCCAAACCATTGTGTGATTCGAAAAATAACTTCAAACCACTGCAACAGTCTACGCACCAGGAGAAAATCCCACCAAGGGAAAGGAGGTTGCCACAGCCCGAGGCTGATGGCTTCTCTCAAATGGGCACGGGAGGCTGGTTGAATGGTGTCAGTCACTTGGTAATAACTTAAAACACTATACCTGGCAATTGAGCTGCCTCTTGTCAGATGGATCCCCCAGCAAAGGACAGAGAGTTTCAACACCTGCCCCTGGGTTTTGAACTCCACCTGGGAGCCAGACATTCAAGAGTTCAGCTTTGCCATAGCAAGATTTTAAGTCTGTAAGCCCTTTCTTGGTTCCAGACCTTAGTAAGTACTCAGGGTTTTCTGACATCTTTGAATTTGGAAATGTCACATTTGATGGATCTTTTTTTCCTTGAAGACAAAGTCATTTGCATTTAAAATACCTAGCCATGGGTCTTTAAAGGTACTTTAAGCACCTTACTTCCACTGAAACCAGTGAGTGTTAGATGCATAAATATCTCAAAGGATCTGGGCCTTGTTAGTACATGTAGAAACCACATAAAAGATTAAAACTTATACTCTTAATTTTTCAATATGCCATTTAAATTATTTAAACTACATGCATACACAGTACAAAAATATCAACAGAAGAAAAATAATTCTGATGTATAATGTGGATTTGCAATCCTTTATTCAAAACTATTTAAAACAGACATAATGATTCTCTGAAAGGTAGCAGCTGCCTTATAACAGCAATCATTCACAGAGTTTGTATTTCTACTGTTTCAAACAAATTCAATTAGCCCTTGCACTTCCAAACCCTTAAGGCATAAATGAGATGATACTAGGCTGCTTTAATCTAATAATAATACTAAAACTTGTCAGTACAGTTTTTGGATTAATGCTTAGAGAAAAATTAATAATATAATTTTTCATTTTTTAATCAAACAGTTCTAGTCTAAACTACCTCTGGATCTTGGAGGGTTCTTAGCTGAATAAGTTCAATCATGCACAATTCCTAAATGCAAAGTACTATTGGTCTCTAAAGGTATTTCAAAGTAACTTCCACAGAAGCCTGGGAAGCAACACGGTGGAATATTTAAAATACGGTCTTTTTGACTGAACCATCTACTCATCTCACACAACCTCCCGCTTCCCGGCCCCCAGATGAACCTTACTTCATGGAGAGACTTAGTTTTGAATGTACTGTCACTTTCCAAAGCATAGATTTCTAAATTCCAGCTTGTCTAAACACACTTACTATGCATGCAAACTTATTTCCCACCTAATGTGAGCTCTTCACATAATCCTTCTGGTTCTGTTAGAAAGACTAGCCACTGCTGGGCCTCAAATATTGCATGGTCTAGACCACAAGTCTGATTATTCATGGCAATTGCTCACTCAGTCTAACTAACCTGCAGCACTATCTCCGCCACGTAATAGCATAAAATTCCACTGACTGAAACACATGAAGTAAAAGAAAATTTCTCTCCTACATATAGACATAGCGACAGCTAGATAACCCAAAACTTCCAAAATTATTTTTGCTTTTTAATATGTAATTAAAATCTTTCATTCTTAGAAACCTATAGTACCTCAGGATTCAAGGGGAAAGGTGGAAGACTTTTTAATATGCACCCAATATCAAAATTTAGTGTGTGTCATTTCCCAAAAGAAAAGGACTCAAAAATACTTGTAAAAAATCCACAGCACATTAAACTTCTGGGCTGCAAGCTACAGAAGACTAAGTCACTGCCTTAACCTCACTGCTAATTCTGTAATATTAGCAACATTCCTCAGCCATAGGATTAGTGTTAAAAATGCAATTCTTCAGTTGCCCTACAAGTGATAATTAAGGCTATTTGTGACATGTGTAGCTTATAATGATTAACTTGTCTGCAGTTAGATAAACAAATAACCTGCACCTGTAAAGACTTTATTTCCTGAAGGTAAAACAACTGTTTAGGAAAGATCATGCTGGCAAAACAGCTGCTTGCATTCTGGAGAGGAAACAAGGTAGTATCTTTCAACAAACACCAGCTCTGGTGTTTTATCAGCTCTATCTCATTAACTGGAAACAAGGCTTAAACGCTTTGTTTATAAATTATGATTATTCCTGATTGCAGCAGTTACTGATAGTGCCACTCATTTGCAATGCAACTCTTTGAATTTGTTTAATTACAATCTGAAACAAGGCAGAGAAGATTAATTAACCCACCTGGCTGGCTGGCACATAGTCCTGGCTCGGCTCTGTCATACTCATATACATGTTTTCACCGTCAAACTGCAAAGGAAATAATAGTAAACATTCAGGAAACTTGATTTTTCAGCATTGACTGAAAAAAACAGTTGCCATAAAATAATATTACAGCCTGGTTTTAGAGACTTGTAATTGTGTGTGTGCATCTTGTCTTTGATGTTCCTGTTGTCATCCTTATTGACCCTGGATGTCAGTGATTTGGAGTAATTAGCGCTCTAGTAATTACAGCTAGCAAGTAAGAAATGAATGGTTTCCTTTCATCTGCAATCTGTTTTAAAACAAAATGGCTCATTTTGTGCTCCATGTATACATATTGCTGTTGGTTGCAGTGAAGTACAAAGTGAATTGCACAGTTACTGAGAAAAGGAAGATGAGAATAGAAACTGCACTAAAATGCATCTTAATGGATTCCAACTTTAGCTTTGGAGCAGAAGAAGAGTTGAAATTTCAAAACAAATTAAACCCCCTCCTATTGAAATGTTCCCATAATCAGAAAGTAGGAAACACATTTCCAGACAGCTTTCAGACATATGAATGTATGAAACAGTATACCTTCTGTCCGTATGGTGTAAGAGGATAGTTTGCTTGATGTGTGAATGAAGTAAACATTCATAATCAGAACTGCAAAAATGACCTTCTGTAAATGATAAATACCATTCCTGGAAATATATACAAAAGCCTCTTTCCCTTTTTTTTTTTTTTTTTTCCCCCCAGTTCTTTTTCTCTCCTCAGCTGCAGTTAAGAAGTAACAGAAATGTGATAGAAGTTGATTAAAATTGGAAGGTCTAGATTGAGAAAAACTGTCAGATCTGAAGCCTCATCCTGTACCAACACAAAGAAGTATAAAACTACTGATTTCTTACATAATCTGGAAAATGTCCCTGTAGAACTCTCGTTATGCCCTCTCCAGTGGCAATGCCAGCAGGGTAACTATAGTCCCAGTGTCTGCTCAGAACTTTCAAGTAGAAATTAACAACAGCAGGAACCCCCATCCCCAGTCATCAACCACAAATTTCCAGCTGTGACGAGGTTTGTTTGAAATAACTTTCACCTGACCCCTTGTGTGAATGCTTAGAGTGACATATTTTGGACATGAGCCATTATTTTTGATGACACGGCAGCTTTTTTAAGAAATCTCTACTACTGAGCTTGCTCTGCTCCTACAGAAGGCATCCCATGGACATTTCTCGATCAGTGCTGAGCTTCTGGGGATATTCTACCTGCAAGGTGAAGTATGTCCAACTAGCCCAAGGTGGCAAAGTTAAACTGTGGCTTTGGCAGATAGCTCTACCAATTTTTGCTGAGTTGGCTGAAAAGATTTCAGCTTCCAGCTGTTCATCCTCTTTCTCTGCCAGAGGCTACAAGGCTCCTAATAGCAGCAGTAAAATGAACAAGTGCCAGCTCCTGGCACAGCAATTGACGGTCTGCCTTTCCTGGCCAGAGCTGTTTAATAGATAGTCACAGCCTATCTGTCAGAATTCCTAGTTCCATGGGAGGGAAAGGATTATGCCATGGACTCGGATCTGCCAAAAGGAATAAAGTATTTCCAAATTTTGATGGAATAGAGATAGTTGGATTAGATCATAAAACAGGGTTTGACACTTGTTCCTTTATTGTTTCTTGTTGACATGTACCCTTTCTTTTAGCTTTCTCATTCAATAATATTCTTATTTATAAGCATTCAAGGTAGAGTTTTGGTGAAAATTTTGTAGCGTCTGGATTGTTTGCACCCTGGAGAAAATGCATTGTTTCTTCTACTCAGATGGACTGGTGAAATTCTGAAGAGAGACTTCACAGCACTTGGTTGGAAACCAAGTGCTCCAGTGCAAGGCCTGCAGGAGTTCAACTTATTCAGCTTGTCAGACGAAAGGCTGAAAGATGCCTTGATCACTGCGATTGGTACTTACACCCTGGAAAGATGTCTGATAGCAAGATGTCAGCCTTCCTGACAGTGGTATAATGAGATCTAGTATTGAGAAATGGGAGTTACAGAAATTCAGCCCTGAAATAACGCACAAGTTCCTACTTTAGGAGATAATTAAGCACCACATCAACAGCAAACTCATCGTTTCTCAGCCATTTTAGAATGAAGTTTGATATCTTTTTTTGGAATGAATGCAATCCATTTATCATACTTATAAGAAATACTAGGGACAGGATAGTTAAACTAGCTGGTTCTGGTAGTCCTGTCTGCCCTAGAAACCATGATTCCTTAGGTCTCCTCTTTTGAATTTCCCTTATTATCTTCATACATTTGTTGTGCTACGTTGCAAACTTCGCTATAATTCAAATTCTGTGTTGTGTATGTTTAGTTGCAATGTAAATAAATTTTTCCTTTTCTGCATACTAGCTAAATACAGTCAAGGATTATTTGAATTTATTTTGTCTTCCATAATGCTTGACCTGTGACTTAACAATCTTCATGAAGTACACTAGTCTTTCATATAGCTCCCTCAGTTGGATATTTGGTCATCTGTCCTTGCTCCCAAGCTTACAATCTTTGAATAATTTCCCTACAGTGTTTTTCCGTGAATACAGAAATTTTCATTATTCTGTGCGTTGTTCTTGGATTATCTGCCTACCTAATCAGTGTCTTGCTACTAGTGGTTCCTCTGGCATGATAGGATCTTGGATCTCAGCCTCTCCTGTTTGTTGCTTGTGGCTCTTTTTTTTAGCTCTTGAAATGCTTTTGTTCTACCATGGTCTGTGGGCTGAATGTGAGCATGTATCAAAGAAACCAAAACACAAAAAGTATACCTAAAGTCAAAATGTATGGCCTTTTGACTTGGCCTTAAATGAGATATTACCTACTGCAGCATTTTGGATTAATTTGTTAGGGTAAATTTTCAGAATAATATATTGATGCATAATGTCTGCAAAATCTGAGTGACCTGCTTACATCTTAAAATATCCAGCAGCTGTATGATTTATCACTTAATTTCTTCAATATTCAATTCAGTGCAATAATTAGCATCTGCTTGTCAGAGGTATGTGTAAAATGTTGTGTAATAGGTTATATAGGTCAGCAAGATTTGATGCAATGTGTATTTTTTGTAGTGCTTATATTTGCAGGTTGTGGACTGTAATGTATTAGCTGACACTAACACTGTTGCTATGTTAGTATTTGTACTACATTTAGCACTATTTAAATTATTATCTGCCCTCAATCTAGTGCAGCGTGGTGCATGGCTTCTTGGCAGTTCCTAAGACTTCAGACATGACCCTGAAAAACACCCATAAACTCAAAGGATGAAGCATAAACATAAGCACTTTGAACAGAAGATACTGCCAGGAGATACCTCCTTCAAGTTCTCAATGTTTACTAAAATGTTTATAAAAGAGTGAAATTATGATCTTTGTATACCAAAGTAAAACAAAATATTTACTTCAATACTGATTTGTTTATTCATCATCCCCTTTCCCAACTACCAAAGCAGTGTGGAATAGAGATGACCTGTTCATCCCACCTCAGATACAATTAGGGTGCACAAGCCTTCAAGAAGTTCAGAAACATTGATGCAGCACACTCTGCCCACCTTGTCCTCCTTGCCAAATATGGCAAACCCACATCAAAATAATACACTGAGAAAAAAATGCCAACAATTTGATCAACAGGAAAGTTCTATCCATGTTTTTTCCCATGTGTTCAGAAGCTTCCAAAACACGCCCCTAAACCCCAGAAATGAATATTAAATCACTTCACCTTTAATATACTGCTTTGTAACATGCAGACTCTGCAGCATGGTGTCTTTCAGCAAGTCCACCAGGACAGCTTAACTCATACTACATCCACCTGTAATTCAGCTTTACAAGTGAGGTGATGGATGCAACAGCAGTTCAAGCAACCTATTCATAACAGACAGTGAGCCAAAAGATCAGCAGATAAGACTCAAAGATGTCTTCAACAACCAGAGCTTCCTTCCAGGTTATACTCTAGGCCTCCAAAATTGTCTTATTTTACTTATCATCCTCAGTTCTGCAAGAAACTCGTATTCCCTAAACTTTCTTGCCATTCACTGTGCTCGATTTCAAGCAAAGAAACTGCACAAGCATCACTTCACCTGTGGGTGATTCATCCAAACAGAACAGATGAAACATAAAGGCAGGCAATTAAATGAACTGTCTTTTATGAACCTATGTATGATGTATATATATCATATGACATTTCATTTAAAGCTTTCCCAATGTGTCTTCAAGAACTTTCAGTATCATTAAGAGCATATTTCAAAATGTTTCATTTTAATCTATTAAAAGTGAATGCTAATACAAAGTTCTGATGTGTGATAATAACTAGTCTTGACAACATTTCTTTTCATATTAAAGTGTAACTGCATGAGAAGTTTGGGTGAGAGCAAACTAAGAATATGACTGCATTGTGACAGGAAAAGAAATATAGCTGGGAGCTAGTTCTAATATAAAATCAGAACTGCATCATATTATTTATTAATTTATTAAAATATTAAATATTTATTTTAATAAAATTATTATAAATAAAACACACAGGCAACACTGTGGCATGGCCAGTTAAGAGTTTCCCTTACAATGAACCTTTTTAGGACAAGTTGTAATGTTTAACAAGCCAACATGCAAGAGGTACCCAACCGCTGTTATTAAATGCAATTTACTCATAGAAGTTAGGGATGTAATTACATAAACACTGTCTGACTGTAACTGATGCAAGAGCCATGATAGAGTTCAGCAAATGTCTGGAGTGGTAAAGCTGTTTTACCACTGTTTAAAGGATCCAAAGCTGGCTTCTGTCTCCCATTAACGTGGCATCACACCAGGGTCATACAACAGTAGTCATGGCCAGGAAGCCTGTTCTCATCTTCCTATTTAGGTTGCAGAGAACGCTATCAGCGTTTATATTAATTATTATGAAGGAAAAAAGCTTTCAAGAATTATATTTTTGTTTTCATTCTTGATCGGCTTTAAATGAAAAACATCCTACATGGACTATGACACAAAGATATTATAAACAGATTGAACAAAACCAAACAGAAACCAAAATTTCTCATGGTGACTCCAACTGAGATGTTCATTTAAGCACCTACATACACAGAATACAAAAAGGACAGTGCAAGACTGTAGAAAAAAAACAGAAGGGCTTGAGAGCCAGAGAACAACTGGAAACAAAATATATTTATATACTGCTAACTGTATGTGTATAAACAGTGATTACAAATGCAGATACATACCTGCATTAGCTGCATGTAGCTTGTTTAGATGACAGCTATCACATGGATGCACAGGTTCAACAGAGGCTTCCAGCCTAACTTTGTGTCCTCCCCTCCCCATAGGCTACCTTCTTCTATGCCAAGTCACTCTGTCTTTATTGCCAGAATCTCCTGTGCTATCTGGATTTTTGGGAAAATGGATTTTCACCCCTCTATCTCCATCTTCTTGCTACGTCACACTTCTTTGCTGTTATTGAGAGAAGTAAGGGGTTATTTTGCTCCTTTTTCTTATCTACAGTTTTTGACTTCAGGAAATTGCATAGTTGCTTTCTCTTTGTATGCATATATTTATATGTATGTGTGTGTGTGTGTGTGTGTGCACTAAGTTCTTCAAGCATAGTTATATTAGCCATGTAAAAGAAAAAAAAATGAAGCCCACAGATCTTTGAGCTTCTTCTAGTTCATACTGAAGAGCGTACTGCCTCTTCTGCAACTGTGGTGTGGGCAGGGAAACATAAGGAATGCTAGCCCATATGTTTTTTGATGCCAAAACAAGCGTGGGACAGAGGTATGGAGCGAAAGCAACTTGAGCCACTGTTTCATGTACAAATATTTCTCAACAATGATATCTTAAAATGTAAAGATTAAAGGAGAAGAAGTAAGGGGAGAGATGATGAAATTGGTGAAAGCTGCTGTATTTAATAAGTTCAGCTTCTGGATAAAGCCATTTGGACTTGACATCCTGATTTCTTCAAAGGATATTACAGATCTTCAAAGCCTGTGTTATTAATCACATAATCTAAATACAAATTTCTCTCATATTCCACTGGAACTAGGAGATAGATTTAGGTCTAAATTTAAACTTTATTTATACCTTTTAACCACAGTTTAGTGTACTCTGATGGTGCCCCAACACAATTCATTATGTTTAAGAAGATATTGCAATAGCATGGTGTAAAAAGATTATTTATTTCTAGTGATTTAGTGATTTTACTACTTACAGCTTATACATATCATTTGTAACTTACATTATCTAAAAGCCATTAATCCTAAAAAATCTTTTGAAATAGGTAGTTTTGTTTATTTTAAACCAAATGTCAAGAGTGGATATTGTCTCAGGTTGCTTGATGACAAAGAGTGGTATTTTATTTTACTCAGAGCTGCTGAAATGAGACTAAAAAAATGATGGGATACAACATAAATCATCAAATGGCTATGCTAAAGGAACAGTTGATCTTGTTACAGCGACCATTAAAGATAAAAACAGAGATGCTTTGTTGTAAACATTATACATGATGGAAAACGATGGAAAATCCCTTTCTTGACACAGTTTGGCTAAGTGGCACATTTGTATTAAATTGAAACTCCATTTTGTCTCCTGAACTCCATTTCGTACGCTGTACTGAGCACATGTTTAAATTTGCCCCAGACAAGTTACAGTAATGCATTCCAGGCAGGCATCCTTCCCAGGATAGGGGCAGGAGATGGAAGAGTCCTGTCCCACCCAGAACACTAGGAGCCCTCCAGGTTGCAGAGAGTTTGATGAGCCAAGCATTACCAAGGAGATGGCAGGTCTCAAGATTATTATCGTTACCAATTTTATTTCTGTGACTTGTTTTCAGGAGTAAAGTATTAGGAAAATCCTTTATGCCTCCTGTCCTTTCACTTTCTTCCATGTTGTCCGAAGAGTCTGAACTAGGAATATGGGGCATATTGTCTTTCACTGATCCAAGCACAGGGATATGTGGGCTAGGCATATTGGAGTTGAGAAAAAATCTGCCCCAGTCTCAGTGGCTCCTCAGAGAGTGGGAGCTGCAAGGTGGGTGAGCACTGGCAGCGGGTCCCAGAGCAGGAAATGAGGGTGCAGCTTCACAAGGAAACGCTGTCAGACATTTCCTATACTTAGAAAGAGCCAGGAACAGCGACAAAACTCTCTCTGCCCAGAGCACCCAACAGACTTTGATCCAGTCAGTGCTTGGATTGAAGTGTGATAGGGCTTACAGACTAGCACTGCATTGTGCCTTTTCTATCACCAGGCTTTCAAAGAGGACATGTTTCGTGAATTCCCTGCATAAATCTCCTCAAATGAGACAATTTTGCTCTGATTTTCCATTTATAACACCTACTATTGCCTCAAAAAACTACAGGCAGTGCTGTCCAAGTTTTCTCTCAGGTGTTCGTGCCTGTGCCATAAATACCCAGGCCAGACCTTCTCCCATTGCATTCTTCAAGCTAATTCACTATTTACCACTCTCCTTGGGAGAAAGGGTGGAGCCAGAGGGTTTGCTGAGTACTTTCCCATAGGTGGAGAGTGGTCTGAATATCTAAATATACACTGGTAGTTAAAACCTGAATGATGGCACTACAGCATTCGTGTTTTTCCTACACTTAATAGAGGTTAATGTGGAACTGCAGGGAAGGTGAAGGGGAGTGTTTAGCTTCCCGCTTGGAGCCTGCATGTGTCAATGCCTGACAGAGCCTTGAAGTTGTTAGCCTGCATGCAGAGCACTAGCTGAATGAGGTTACAGTGCTGAGCACAGCGGGCTAAAAGAAGTAGGATCAGACTGATAGGAGGAGTGGCAGAGTCCAGGCACAGCAGAGTGTATCAAAGACGGCCCAGGGGAGAGCGGGTACTGTATTAGTCCTTTGTGTACATTTAAATGGAAGACAGTGAACATGCAGAGATGAACTCTGAACTCTCTCAGCTGGGCTCCTGCTCCTTTTAACCTTGACTGTGTAAATAATATAAAATACAGCAAAATAATAAAAATTGATAAAAATAAATAAAATAAAACCAAACCAATGTATTGTAGTCTGGACTCCCATGACAAACTATTTCTTGCATATTGAACACTCATTAAATAAACATACTGAGATCAAAGTAGCAAGTGCTTTTTTTACTATTTTACTCAATCCACACTAAATTATAGATGTAGCCACCCACTGGGAAAATCGGGTGATAAGGTGGAAAGGTTTGAACAACTAAGATTAGACCCTTTTTTTTTCTGCCCACAATAACTGAGGAAGTTTGTTTAACTTGGTAAGCTTGGAATATTTTCCAATACCAACAGAACTGGCCAGTTTCATGACAAGGTCTCATCCTGCATCATGGAAGGTGAAGAGAATTGTGCCATTGCCATTTGGACAGGAACTGGATTAGGAACTCGTAGACTGATAAGGAAACAGGTATCTTCTTTGAGTTTCAGAGTCATTTTTGTCAATGCTCATATCTCCCTCATCATGCCAAGTGGCAGATTATGTAATAAAACACTGGAAAGCTTAATAAAAAGGATCTACAGAGAGCACACAGATGACTAAAAAGCATTTTTTCCACATCCACATGCAAAATCCCCTGTGTTGCAGTATCACAGGAGAGAGGATCCATGGACTGTAGTGAACGAGTTTTGCATAAGTAGGACAAAACCACTCCCTTGCATGACTACAGCAGGCGCTGTGTGCAGGGATACATGGACAGAGTTTGACCTACTGTGTTATTTATAGAGTGTATGGGATACATATAGTTCCTATGGGTAAGTACATCTACTGCACAGCAGAACCTTAGAAATAAAAAAGGGCCTGAGCAACATTAACCAAAAAAACACAAGCAAAATGTCACAACTATTCTGAAAATCCTGTGACAGAGGGTCTTGAGAAGCAAACTAATGGTAACAAGTGTGAGATAACTAAACAATCTCGCCTGAATGCTGCGATACCCTATGTTTGAAAGAGTAAGGGGGAAAAACACCCACATCATATACAGAAATATTTTTTTTAATCTATGCCATACTTAGAAACCCAATTTTGAAAAGTATCATCTATGAACTTAAGCACTCTATCCCAGTGAAGCGGGTCATTTGATCACGTGCACAACATGCATTATCCTGTTGAAAGGGATGACAGTGTGAGAGTATTTAAAATCAAGGACCCATTCAAATATGTGATAAAATAGGACCCAAGAGCTTAGACATTTACAGGAACAGGCATAAAATATTTAAGTATGTACCAAACTCAGATGGAAAAAATCAGCCTAAATTCCTGATAAACCAAATTATTTAGCACAGTCTGATGAGATCTCATTAGATAGAACTAATTCAGACCTGTGGAGAGTGATAACAGAAATGACTAATTGCAAGGACTTAGAAAAACATGGACATCTGTTAAATGACAAGGGTGTTGTGGGGCTGATACAGAATACTAGTTTACCAAAACAGCTACTCTGGCAGCCATGTGGACAATCCTACTCCCATCCACATTTACTCCAGGATATGAGCAGCTTCATTAATTTCAACATTAATTTCTTCATTAAGAATGTCACACACATTTATTTCCCTGCCTGCATCAAATAAGAAGACAGAGCCCCATGAATGTTCAGAAGAAGAATCTGAACCAACAAGAATTTTTACACTTAAAGTTGCAACAGATTCAGAAGCTTGACAAGGCTTGTAGCTTGACTCACTCCTCTGCTCGGATCGTCTACATATCAAGCTAAGATACACTGACAGAACAATGTAGTGTAGAACTCTACAGTATTTTTTCCTAAAATAGGTCATTCAAGAGTGGATATGGTTAGAAATGTTCAAAATATTACTTAAAAGCAGAAGAGGAAAAGTTCTTGTATTTTTTTTTCTTACCGACTTCGGTGAAGAAGTGTCCTTGATGTGAAATCACTTATCAGTTCTCAAAAATTCTAAGTGTTCTCTCTACACCTTTTAAGATAAAATTTGACCTTCAAGTTCACTTTATGACTAAATTATTCCATGACTGTTTTCATCTTTTGTTTCTATTTTCTCAAGTAGCACTCATAACAGCTTTTTTTTTGAAGAGTCTGCAACAGTGTTTTCTTTATATACTTGATATATTTTCTTTTAAGAGGAAAAAAAAGACAACCCCATGCAAATACATTTCAATTTTTTCCCAGGTTTTGAAGCTAAAGAGCTAAAATAGAAAGATACAACTGTACCTGCCATTGTTTTATCAAAACCCTTTAAGAACAAAAAATGTGCCACCTCCTCCTCCCTCCTGCTTGAAGAGTGAGTGCCACCCTTAGCACTGGCTGCTGTTTTTCCCATCGATACACTCTGAATCTATTATTATTGTACATTCCTCACAGCAAATCAGACAGCAAAAGTTACTCAAACCTGGCATTATCAGCACCGTGTCTGCTCGCTTTCCAAGAGGCCATGCATATCAGCATGAGGCAATCACATTAGTGCTGGGACAAAGCTCCCTGAGCAGGCAAATCATCCCTTGAGTGACAGCAGAATGGGTTTCACACAGTATCCAAAAAAACTTATTGTCAACTCCTGCCTTGGATACAACTCCAGCAACAGTGTTCCCATACATTTCCCCTCTTCATCTATTTTACTGTTTTATCTCAAGACCTTCTTCCATCCCTCCAGTCTGCTGAAACTAATGACTTCTGGCCATTACTACCACCTTTTACGACTGCTCGTGAACATAATTAAAGACAGATACTCCGACCTCATCTTCAGAGAGCCAAATTTAAATTCCTTTAACCTTATCTGTCAACATGCTTTTTTCTGAACATTTCTTCATTTGTAACCACTTGAGTGCTTGCCTATCCTGATGTCCATTTCACCATCTCATGTGTTGTCCAAAATGAAGGGAGTTCTCTAGCTAGCCATGGATCAACTGAACAGTTTCTCTGTTTCCAGGGTTCATCCAGACCACAGGTATGCAACCTCTTTCTCCCTACACACTTTATTTAGAAAATGCACTCCTATATAAATGAAATCTCTGAAAGCTTATCCTGACTTATATAGCTAGCACAGAAAGTTGCTTGATAATTAGGGTATGTAATATGATTTATGAGAAATGGGGAAGACCTAAGCTCCATGGATTTTGGTCCAAGTCAGAGCTCTATATTTTCTTCAAATAAAGCATTTCCAAGAAAAATCTTGTGATGAAATTAACTTTTAAATATTTACATGAGAAATGAAAAAAGACATTTTCACCAGAAGAGTGTGCCAGTTCAAGCACACAGCAGCATTGTGGGAAACCTCGGTCAGTCCTATTCTGCCTCTCCTTCCCACACCAGTTGTGCCCCACACGTGTCTTATTATATCACTTCTTGTGGCTGCCAACTTCCTAAAAATATTTGTTGATGCAGACTTGCATTCATCTCTCTCACATCTAGTTGACCACTTTCTCTCACAGGACATCATTTGCTGGTATCAGTCATTTCATTTTTGAACAGAAATCACATTCAGGCCCTGAGAAGTTCTTCTTAAGAACTGGGGAAAAAAAAAAAATGGGCAATTATCATCTTGTAAAATGAATATTGGCAAGACTGTGTCACTTCAACACTTCCAACCTAATGTATTTCAGAAGCTCCTGAGTGCAGTGAAACAAGCTGAACTCTGTTATACTGGCCATGCAGAGACAGGAGGGAAGTGCTTCATTTTCACCACTTACCACGAAAGCAGCTTGGGGCTGGGCTCCTTGCTGGGCAGCCAGGCTGCAGGAGGACTGTGATTTACTGGCAGTGATTCTCCACCTGCAGCTGCCCAGAGGGACACAGGTACTCTGCACCCCATGGCTAGAAGAGGAGTTATGGACAACATGGCCATGGGCTCTCCTCCCCTTTGGCTGGTATTAAACTACCAGCCCTTGCAAAGTGGGTGTCAGACCATACACCAATGTAAAAACAAACCTCTTGAAATACAGATAATCCTATGATTCACACAGTGCAGCCGGTGCTTCAGTGCATTGAAATAGAAACAGAACTTAGCATTTGCTAATCCTACTGTAATTATAACAATCTATGATATAACCACTGTTAATGAGATAATATAATTTTTAAATAAATGTGTTCTAACAATGTGATTAAAGCTTGATGGAGCTGTTCCTATGCTTTTATGATATAAAAATGGTTTCTTATTAGCTTTTGATGTTTCGTTTTCCCAACAGCATCACAATATCTGCTTCTCTTTTACCCAATTGTACAATAATTGTTGTTTAACTTCAGCAATTTCATAGCCTAGTCAGACTCTAGCCTTTTGATTGATCTATGAAAATACTCTATAACAGTAATATAATGGAAAATATGCCTTATCATTTTAGTGCTCTATATTATATTCTCTCACCTCTCTGTATAAGCTACTGAATTATTAATACACTGTCCTCAGGATTTGATAAAATCTGCGATGAAAATGATCATAATCTTCTATGCCTAAAGACCATTAAATAAGTGCACATTAAACTTGAAATAAATGGCTTGAATAATTTTTGTTTTAAAATGTTCTTTGTTTTTGGAAGACTGAAATGCATATTAACAGTTTTAAAGTTATGGAACAACCCACAGAAATCTACAGCTTCAATGGTCATACTTAATAATATGTCTCTACTATGCATACTCAGAAAAAGCTTTCTTCACATGGCCAAATGCATTTTCAAACAGAACTTTCCCATCTACGAGGACTTAATTCTGTGTTTATTAGGTAAAATAAAACCAAAAAAACCAAAACCAAAACAAAAAATCCCCAAAAAACCCTTGAACCAAACCAAGCCACTAAAGAGGCAGCAGAGAAAATCAAATGGGCAAACTGTGCTCAGATTTGCAGATACACAACCCCAGCAGAAACACAACAGCTGCATAAATATTTCCAAAACCATATTTGGCTCCTTCCCTTCCACATTAAAAGGCAAACAAAGCACCAGTTGAAATAATCATATATTTGCTTATGGAGCAAAATGTCCTTGATTTGAATGCAGTTCAGAATTAAACACCTTTTCACAGATGGGGCCAGTACCAGGGTACTCATCTGTGTCCATACTAGTATAATTCAGTTGATTTCAAGACTGAGTACAATATTCATTGATCAATCCCAGGAAAGTAAGGTGTACCTCAGGTGCAGTTTGCTTTCTTTCTCATTTTTAGGAAAAAACATTAAATGGGCTCATGCATTCAGCACACAATCTCTTTTAGTGTCAGCAACAATCTGTTTTGTGTCTTAATAGTTGAATTCATAAATAGCAAGTCATACAGGATCACTGCTTCTTCCTGTGCTTCACCGTTCCTGTAATACTCCCAAATTTCCCTTATGTCAGTGCTTACAAGTCAAAAGTTCAGAAATAATAACAGAGTACAAAAATGTGCTGTCACTAGATTCATGTTTTGATAGAAAATTAATTTGGTGTTTTATTCATTTGTTTGAAATAGTAACTACTGCCTTGGAAAGTATAAGGTGATTAACTTTCAATATTTTCAGATCACATTAGTAATACACAAACTTTTTGACATTTAACATGTTTTACTCATAATCAAGATTTTGCAGTTCTGAAACTCCTCTAGCTACACTGGCCCTTACAAGCTAAAATAGTCAGAACATTGATTTAAAAGCTAAGGACGTATTTTATGCATTACAGTGCATCACTGAAGATCTTTTGTTAACATAGAGAGCAACGTGAATTGTGTATCCGATTTTATTTCTTACTGTTAAGCACCGCTTGTTGAAAATGTATAACCAGCTCCTGTTTAAGAATACAAAGCAAAAGCAATGTCATGTATTATGCTACATCAGGTAATTTGGTTCCTTAGATAGGATTAGCCAACAGATTTATCAAGCAGTCTCTAAGGAAAGCAGAGTTCAAGTCTAGGCTCATCAATAATTCATAAATAAACTGAACAATTAGGTACAAAGTGGCTATCTTGTCAGACAACTTATTAACCAATAAATGATATACTCACTGCAGATAGTGTAAAAAAGGGACGTATGTAAAGATAAGAATGGAAAGACCAGAAAAGAGAGAGGAAGCTACTGTGCTCTTCAGTATGTAATTCTCTCCAACTCTCCATTCTGAGGTAAGAGCTATGATGTCTAGACAAAGGTGCTTCAGCAACACTTCTCTACTAGGAGTCACTTGGGGTTTTTTCTGATAGTCAAACACAAATATATTCCTTTGCTCTTTAATCAGTGGTCTGAGGAAGAACATATCACACTTTTTCAGGAGAAGCCTCACCTTCAACTTAATCTGCAAGTTTATATAAAGTCATCCCCACTGTGTAATGTCACCACTGGGCATTGCTGTGATAGAGTCCAACTACTGAGGTACTCCAGTTCCTAGAAAAAGGTCGATGAAAGCAGTCAGACTAAACATCTGGTTTACACAATGACAGCAACATGCCTTGAAAGGCAAATCTATGTTAATAAATGTCAAAATATAAGACATTTGGTCCTTCTTTACTATCAACAAACTCAAATTTTATTTTCTTTCTGGGCTGGCCTGGACTTTTCAGACAGAAAACATGAAGATCAGAGGTAGGAGGGGGCTTGTTGCTTTTTTTATTCTCAGCCAAGCCAAACAAACAAAGCCTTCATTTCACTTAGGATCAACAAATAAGCAAGCAGACATAGTCCAAATAAAATCTTTTCATATGCACATATCTGCCTCAGCTCAGAAATTACGAACATTTGAAGTACAGATTTCAGGATTTAACTCATAATGAAAACAATATTTACCCAATATGATGTTTTTCATGCCCAAGTACTACAAAGTGCTTTGCAAATATTGATTAAATTCTCCCCTTTATCTGTGTTCAGTGCCCCTTGACACCAGTAGCCATTTTGAGGGGTATATGGAAAAGAAGAGTTGCATCCTTACATGCTTTGCTAATGGAAATGCAAATAATCGATGAAACACAGCCATATCTGTAGTAAAAAGGAGATACTGCTCAGAATACTCTCCAGTGCAGGAATTTATAAATTTTCTTGCTAGATGGACATGTAATGTGGATGAACTGAAGAGCTTTGCAGTGACTTCACTGTATGGCCACATGCCTTAGTTAAACAATATGGACAATTATAACAATGCTCACTGTCATTTTACGCTAGTCTCATTTGAGTGAACAGTCCTTCCGCTTTGCATCTGAGTACCTTTATGTCTTGTCCAAGACATAAAGGCAGAGCCTGAAGAATAGTGTTCCCCTGCCACTTACAGGGTAAACTAGTTCTCAGACCCAGAAATTCACCCCTATGGCTTCCTGAACCCCCTACCATGTTCATGTTTGTTCCCCAAACCAGGCAGATGAAATTAATGCAAGTACAGCACCTGCAGAAAGCCTGGAGTGCAAGCTGGATTAAAGGACGATGCAGATCTGGATAAGAAAGACTGCATCTTGCCTGGAGAGTGAAACAAAAGATTCAAACAGAAGATGGGTGCCAGAGCAGATTATCCATCCCTGGAAGCAGGTTTCCACAACAGACCAGCTGAACTGTCTATACGATTTGCATATATTTTTCTTGCTAACTATGAAAGAACTCTAGGACGAATGTATCAAACTTAAAAGTATAAACATGTAAAACTTGTGAGCCAAACCCTAAACATTGCACACCACAAAGAGAATGGGACGGTGTAAAGTGTGCCCTAACTCAAGGACCAGTCATCCTCTCTGCTCTCCATCCCTGAGGAGCTGAAATGGCATCATCGAGATACTGTGAATCTGCATCAGAATCCCAGTTCTCTGCTGCTCCTGGAGATCAGTGGTAAGGGATAATGAAGAATCGCAGGGATGGCTTTGCCTGCTGTATTAAAGGATTCCCTTGCCTGAGGGAAACAATTTTGTGCACGTGCCGCTTTTCCCAACAGCAGGAAATAATAAAGAGTGGGTTGGATTGTGAGGTATGGATGCAGGCATTTCATACAGCACTACCTGCAGATTCAAACTTGAAAAAGCAGTCATGAAGGCTCTTCCCAGTGAAGAATTTTCATAGTTGCAGTCAATCTGTGGACAGGCTGACAGCACTGCAACATGAAATTATTGCACCCCTGCCCAAAATCACAATCTATTCTTAATTAGTGCAGACTGTAAGTGAAAGAAGAAACAATTTTGCACAATGCTTAGAAACAAAATAGTCTTCTGAATTGCTATAGGATAATTTACACCCAATTTATGAGTTTTTGCAGAGCAGTGAGATGCCTTGCTCTGTTTCATATAAAACTTGGTTGAAAATATGTTTCTTAGAGTGAAGTATGAGGTAATAAAAATATGATAAAGGTGTGCTAGCAATTTTATTTTGGCAACTTTATGCTGTGCTTTTGAGTTTCAGTATATATAAAGTTTGGCTCTTTTTCCACTGATAGTCTATCAGCTGAAGACTCTACATATACAACCATTAATAAACTCATAGACAATAAAAACAGTCTAAAACTACAGGCTATAATCTCTCTCTTTAAAAATAAATGTAGGAAGTCATAATGTACAGTTTATAATTATGATATCGAAAGAATTTCAGTTCAGTGAAGCCAAATGAAATTGCTTACTATGGAACTAAGAATGCGATAAAAAGAAAATTAGGCACTGGCCCTGAAGCTCAAAACCACAGTAAATCACATATTTCCTCAAGCAGAAAGGGAGTCTCATTTTTTTCAGGGGGGAAAGCTTTCACAATAATGTTAAAACACAGAAGTCCAACTACTAATCAGAAGTGAACAAAACCAGTTCCAAAACTCCCTAAATTGTAAACATCTTTCCTTAGAGCCCATGCAGTGATAAACCTAAAGTAACTGTGGGAATCACTTTCTATTTCTAAACTTGGACCTCTCTTTTCTACACAGAAATTTCACCCCAGTCAGAGTACTGCTTTAATTAATACAGTTGCCATAACACAAGACATCGTTCAAAGTTTCTTGTCTATGTATATATATAAAAATATATAATATATATCAAATATTAGATATTAAATAATTATATTAAATATATAAAATATATCCTTTTAAAAAATATAAATTAAAATTACCCTTCACTGGGTTATAGTAAACAAATGCTCAGTGGGGGCAACCCCCCCCAACCTCCAAGCATAACTATCGCTTTCATATCTGTATGCGTGAAAATACTTTATCCTCTAACAAAGAGCTAATCCATGAAAAGCTTCACTAAACATTTTCTTGTACTACTCACCTTTATGTAAGTGATTTCTGGAGCCTTAAGGAGGGTTAATGCCTTCTCAAACTCTAATCAATGAAAACAGCATGATTTACACAATCTATGTTCTTTGTCAAATTTAAGCAGTGTATCACTGCAGAAGATCTTTTGCTGACAGGAGCTTACTGCATGATGGAGATGCTGGAATCCTCCTTACACTGGTTGTACCTGGCATACCATGCTGTGCCTGTACAATGATAAAATGGAAACTTTCAGGACAACCTCAGGCTATCCATCTCCGATGCCCAAGATAGTGGATGGGGCTCATTCTGAAGGCATGTAGAAATACTTGTTTGTAGAAGCAAAATGGAATTAAAACAGAATTTGACAAGTATAGGTTACATCAGACTTATGCTACCCGAGTCCAAGTAAAAAAAATCAGTCTCTCAGATCTTTATAATTAAATAGTGATTTATAGTCAAATGACTAGTTCCTGCCTCCTATCATTCTGTACCTATAGGTACAGTAAAGTGTATCTAATGACTGACAGAGCTTCCTGATTTGAAAATGTACATTTAAAAAATTTTAAGTATTTCACTGAGCTTATCCATTTTCCATCTGTACTAGGAAAAAAAAACCAAAACCCATCCCTGCAATTATGTTTTCAGGATAACCTTCTGCAAGCACAAACCACTGCTTGCCTAAACTGCATGTGTAAAACAGATATACATTCAAAATCTGACTGGCTTACTTGAAGCTAGTGCATCATTCATACTTCTACCTGCCTCTGCCAGATGACATATTGAGTCCATAAAGCACAAGGAAAACCATGCAAACAGAAAAGGTACATCTTTGGAATGTCATGGGGTGCCGAAGAGCTGATTTTTCCTGTTGCCCCAGAACATGCAGAATTACCTATGTAAGAAAATAATATTGTTGTGCAAACTTGTAAGATGCTGAAAGATGCACTTCATAAGGAAGGTTCACTTGGAAATTACATTATTTCGTATTGAACAGGTAACAGGCAACTATTAATGACCTTATAGTCCCTGAATTATACTAACCTAAGTAATTACAAAATTTTCAGCCTAACTATAAGGAAGCACTGTATTCATATTTAACTGCAGTGTTCTGCAGTGTATCTGTTCCTCTTTAACCAAATCGAAAGCCTGCCATGAAGGTTGTATGTGCTTTTTTTGGTCATTCCACTCCCCGTCAGATCCTCTGTGTTCTCCAGCAATATAATTTTATGTTCCATACTTGTTCCAATATTCAGATAAAAACAGAAGTCAAGCAGTGAGAACACTTTAGGTAGAAAAAAGTTCATAGAAGGTTGCAAAGACAGTTACTGAAAAAGATAAAATATGTCATTATTTTAAGCAACATATTCTGAGAGATGGGATAAGGGCTTGTTAGAGAGTAGGTAGAATTCTTCCTCTTCTAATCTGGTTAAAATTTTCTGAAGAAAACTACAGGGAGTACTTATGTTTGGAATTTGCACAATAGGAATTGTGGTATCTGCTAGAGCATTCATCCTTGTGTGAACCATTACACAGCTTAAGTAAAGTAATTGAGTAAAGAATCCTTGTGTGTTTTTATGGTGGGAACTGAGAATTATGTTTCTTGGCATATGTAAGCCCTTGTTTTTAACCAATTTATCTTTGACTGGTCTTGATTCTTCATTCCTCAAAGGAAGGCATGTAACTCTTTGCATTTTCTTGGAGAACACATACAGAGGAGGAGTTAAAAACAAATGTACATAAGTCATATTTGGCTCCTAAAGTCTTAACACAGTACTGAAAATGGACTACTAAACACACTCAAAATGTCCCTATAAGTTCTAGAGAGGCATGAGAAAAAAACCCAAATAAAGCTCACGGTGGGGCTGGCAGGCCCCCATGAGCTTTATTTTCACAATACGATCTAATGGATTAATCTGTTCAGTAAGAAAAATACAGAAAAAAAGTAGACCAGATACTCAAAATTATCTTTCACATACCGTACATCTCATGCCACAGAGGCATTAAGATTCTACAGAAAAAGATACATACTAGAGGCACACATTTCAGCAGCTGTTGGATCTGCTGCATTTCTCCCTCTATTCATCACTGCATAAGCTTAGGTGGTGTGTGTACACACACACAAATTAGGAAACATCTTTCACGTTGTACTAACAACTCCTATTGATTTTTCACCAAATACAACAATATGACACATTTTGGAAGGTCTGCACTTTGTTCCATTTGAAAATGAAGCCTTATCAGTCAAAATAAAATTAAATTAAATTTATAAAGGTTATATCATATTTATGCATTTACTAAATATAAAAGTCAACATATGGTGCAATGTTACCATATGTTTGATTTTGTAAGAGCAGATTTCCAATGTAGCAGTAGAGTTCCCCACAACAACAGATCATTATCTTTGCATTTCCTTTAAAAGACTTTTTGAAGAAAAATAGTCAAAAAGTATCCAAGTATGAGACATGATCTATATACATATCTACAATAGATAACAAAACATAATACGGATATCAAAATCTGTATTTGCACAACATGTATTTATTACTACTTATAAGATCTCGTATTGCTCACAATACAGCAGAAGTGAATGGGTATTTTCTGATCTATGAGGTGTGAGAATTTGAAAAATATATCAAAAGAAACAAAATTCTGATATGAAACAAGCACTACAAAAAGCCTCTTTCAGAATAAAATCATGAGGAAAGAATCTTTTTTTCTTGTTGTTCACTGAGAGATTATATAAAAGACATTCTTTGATATGGTCAATTTTGGTTTGGACTCCTGCCATAGATTACTCTAACGCAGTTTAGATATTCTGCAATAAATGTAAATGTATTTGAAATTTAAGAATAAGTTACAAGCTGCCAAATATTTTACAGAAAAATTATAGCATATATCAGAATTCTAAATATTTCAGTGGAACACTGTTGATCTGTTGAGTTACACTGCTATACACCTGGTTCTGGTTGCCTTAAAAGGCACCTCAGCTCCTTCTTTTTAAAGAGATAAATATTGGCACTGGAAAGCCAGTGAAAAATTTGGAAATTCCATACTTGGTGCTGCTTTTGATTTCCCAGTGTGGACTAAGGTTAAATATTTCTTTATGCCAATGTCAGCAAAATAATATAAAAATACAACATCAATCCCTATTTTGAGTGCTTTTTGGAAGACTTATTTTTAAATGTCTTATGAAAGTTTTTTGATCTCTGGTGCTAAGCTGTCAGAAAAAGCAGTCAAATAAATGCAAAAAATAACCTATTACTACTTTTACTTTGGTGTTAGTGTTGTCTAAAATGGGTTTATTTATCTATTCTGCTAGTATTTAGAAACATCTGTAAAGTATTAGAGCTGAGTGCATTGGAGTTAATGTTTGAGGATCCAGGCTGGTTAATTAAAACTGGAAAAACTCACTTTTAAGGGGCGAACAAGAAAACATTCATTGAGAGACTGAAACTTATTCTAAAAGACAGAGCAGTAAAACTACAACAGACATAAAAAGAAAAGCAGCATCACCCACACAAGCCAGAGACTCAAAAGATGAAGCTCGGCCTTTGCTCAGGTGGGTGTCTTCCCTCTATGGTGCAGAGAGGGCCAACAAGCAATGGAGTCATTCAAGCAAGGATTAGTCACAACTGTAGCATTGCCCGAGGCTGTGAAAGTAGTTGACCATGAGCATTTTAGGAAACAGAAAAAGAAGAGGTCACTATCACCTCACATGTGTGCTCACACTACACTGAGATTAGGGCCAGCTCCACTTCAGGTTTGTAAAACTAGCGTTCTCAAAATTAAACACAGCCAGACAGACTGTGGTCTCCAAAAGAAGGGGCATTAAGATCAGAACAAAGATTGGAGAGGCTCAACAATGTAAGGATTGTTTCCTGAACAAAGGAACAATGGCGGCTCTTGAAAAGCAGCCAGCATCATGCCCTTTGATAGCTGATTACAAAATAGCCCCTGAAACTTTCTATTTGTCTTCACTTACCTAAAATTTATTCTACAGATCATAACTAGAAGTGCTTCTTTACATCTTATATTTGAAGATGTAACATTACATGAAATCGAGGAAAACTCCAAATCTCCAACTTTGTCAAGCATAACTTTGTTGGCATGACTGCAGACAAGGCCCCTTAGATCTGGATCACCCAATCTACAAAAATATTTTAACCTTTTTTTAGCGAGAAGTGTTTAAATCTGCTGCCAAATGCTACCAGGGTACTCTTAGATCATGAATCTGTTCAATGCTACAGCAGTGAGAAGAAAATATCTCTGCATCTTGTGCATATGCTAAATGATTGGAAAGACTCCCACATTTACTTCTATGGACTTCAGATGAAGTCTTGAATGTTAAAGAGATTAACCAGATTTGCAGGAAACAAAATTAAACTAATACTCATGGAGAATGGACTCTATACAAACAATTTGTTCAGACGAAAAGGACAGCATAAGAAACTAAACTAAACTAAACAGTGAGAATTTATAGTTAAGTAGTAAAGAACTGGGGAAATAAATTCACTGGGAAATTATACTGGAAAGGATACAGAAGGAAAATATTTGAGATGTAACTGCTAACCCATAAAACCAAGAAATCAGGATAAATTTACTCTTCCAGTGAGTTCTGTTTATAACATTTGTCTTCAGATTACAGATTTCAACATTGTCAAATTCAGGCAGGATCATGCATTTTAACACCATTCGCTTCAGCCACAGATTTGTGCAATTAACTCAGTAAAAATCTTACAGAGATTCTGTTATTCAGGCAACTGGCCATAAATCAAAAAACCTTAGCTTTTAAGAGTACAGTCCACAAAGAGTTAATACACAATGATTTCTAGTTTGTAGATACATATATATATATAGCCACGAAAAAGCTAGTTTTATGCACTTTTCTATTCTCACTCCCATGTCAGATTTACTTAATTTACCAATCAAAACAACATCTCTATGATTTCGAGCCTGTAAGGTTAACAGAGTCAATAGAAAGACAACTGTCTTTTGTCTTCCTATATCACTGCTAATGACAATCATTTCATATAATTTTTTTTCGGAAGAAAAATAATAATGTTCAAAATAGACTGAAAACTAGAAGGACCAAGAAAGTGTAGAGCTGAAAGTCTGAGCCATTTCCAAGCTTTCTCATGCCTGCAAGAACATTGGGTAATATTAAACAGTATTGCAGCAATGCAAATAGACTAGAGTGTTCAATTTAACATCACTGCAGCTCCTCTTCAACTCCACCTGGAGGTAAGAGGAGTTTTGCTTCCCACCCTATTACCTTCTTTTACAATGCACACAACAGTGTGCAGACCACAGTGGGCATATGAAGGACTACTTAATAGCAGAGATCTTGCTTGCTGCCTGGCTGTTCTCCACATCCAAGACAGACATAGCAGGGCAGATTCTCTTTTGCAACAAATTTTTTAGATAAACTGCATATCTGTAACATACCCATTTAATACAATGCTTTAGCAAAAGCACCTCTACTAATCAGGTCTAACAGTTACAAAGATCAGAAAATTATTTAAAGAATGAACACTAAAATGAAACACTTAAAGAAAAAGCCATATTTAAAAACCTAACTTATATGGAGTGAAGTTATTAAATAAATTCTTGATCCACACGTAAGTTTTATTTGAAGAATGTCCACAGCAATAATTTATTCCGCAATTTACTCATGTCATAAGGCTACATAAGGTGTAAGGCTGCAACAGCTTCCTTTAGTAATCAAAACTTTAAAACGTGTTCCAGGAATCTCTAGATTTCTAGTTGTCACTCACCTCTTCAGTTAGAAAATCTACTGACTTGACAAGTTGATTGAAGCAAGATGTCTGTAAAACACCTAAATCCACTATATTTTATTGTCACCAGTCTCAGAAATGTCCACACGGGCTCTTGGAAATTCTCTGTACTGTATTTAATTATTCCAACCACTGAGGCTAAGATAAGATTCATGAAGTGCTGGCAGTATAAAAATATGAGTGGCAAGCTCTGACAACCTGTACAGACTTGTCTGGTTTAGCATCACAGACACATTCAGGTTGGAAGGGACCCCAGCAGGGCACTTGCCCAACCTCTGGCCCAGTGTAGGGTCAACACTACTCAGATGAAGTTGCTCAGGACTTTGATCAGTTCAGTCTTGAAAACCTAAAGAGGCTGAGATTCTACAGCATCTCCAGATAACTGGCTGCATGGGCTTAATTATTCCCACAGAGAATTTTCTTTTATATCCAGCAGAAACATACCACTTTTCGGTTTATAAGCAATCTGTCAACCCATTGTGCACCTCACTAAGAACATGGCACTGTCATCTCAGAAATTCTCTTGTGGATTCGGGGAGGTCTGCTGTTAGATACCCCAAAGCCACCTCTTATTTGAGCTGAACAAATCTTGATCCCTAGATCTCCCCCTGACAACCTTGGTGGTCTTTCTTTGAAACTGTTCCAGTCTGCAAAGCATATCTATACTGACAAGCCCAAACCTGGACAAATTGAAAAACTATTCTGTTTTCTAATGAGTGTGACGAAAAATTGAAAAACAACATCCTTTGATCTACTGATAACAGGCTTGTTGACAGAGTCCAGTAACCTGTTAGCCTCTCCCACTGCCGGGGCTCATTGCTGGCTCATGTTCAGCCTACTGTCCCTCAGGATCCCTGAGATCGTTCTCAGCAGTATCACAGTCAATCAGACCCTGGCCAGTGAGTCCCCAGTCTGCACGAAAACAGAGGTTGGTTCAGCACAGGTGCATGACTCTGCATTTTGCTTTTGTTGCATTCCTGTTGTCCTTGCTGGACAATTTCTCCAACCTGTGTAGGTGCCCCTGCGTGCTGATGATGCCCCCAAGCATATCAACTGGTCTTTCCAATTCTGTGTCAGCTCCATACTTGATTGTATTCTATCAGCTCCTCCAGGTCTTTGATAAAGATGCTAAACAGCCCAAGTCCCAGGAGAAGTCTGTTTTATGTAAGCCTCAAGGCAGTATATGAGCCATTTGTGTTATGCTACACATGGAGCTTGATGAGTCAGTTTGTCACACACTTAGCAGTCCACCCATCTAAGCTGTATTGTCCCAACTTGACTACAAGGATGCCGTGAGGGACTGTGTCAAAGCCTTGCAAGATCAAAGATCCACTGCTCTCCTCTCATCTACAGATTCAGTCATTTCACCACAGGTAGTAAAGAGATCATCAGGTATGATGAGCCCTCAGGAGATCCACGCCACTATTTCCAGGCACCTTATTCTCTTTCATGTGTGCAGAAATAGCTGCTGAGAGGACACATTCCATGACTCTCTTAGGAACCAAATCAGGTTTAACCAGCCTGTAGTCCCTTGTATGACCTTTCTCATCCTTTTTGAAGATGGGTGCAATGTTTCCTGGCTCCAGCCATCAGGAATCTCTCACAGTCTCCACAGCCCTTCAACAACAAAGTACAATGGCCTCACAATGACATCACCCAGCTCTCAGTGTCCTGAATGCTCCCTATCCAATCCTATAGACTTTTATGGGTCAAGATTTCTCAAGAGATCCCTGACTTGATCCTCTGCTACTGCTGGCAAATCCTCTATTTCTTGAATCCTGTCTCTAGGCTCAAAGGCCTAGGAGATTTTGTCATGTGGAGAGTGAAGTAAACGTAGGATTGATCTCAGGCTTATCCGCATCCACTTTCACTAAATCAGGATTCAGCAGCAACCCCACATTTTCCTTATTTATTCTTTTATTGCTCTTACAATGACAGAAGCTCTCCTTGCTGTCACTCCTTGCCACTTTAGCTAGGTGTGCTCAAGTTTTCTCAACACCTCACGCTTGACATCTCTCTTGAGATTTGCAGGATAAGCTACTAAAGGTATCCACCAAATGCTAGAGATATTCCAGGAAGCATTAAGAATCAATAAAATATTTATTTGGAAAGTCAATGACTAGACCTCAGATAGTTCCAAAAGGCTTATCATAAAAGTGCTGAATCAAGATTTGTATTACTATTTTTCTCTTAAAACACTCAAATACTTACACAAACTACAACATTGGAAATAAATGACAGGCTGGAAGAATTATTCTTCAACAGGAGCATATGTTCTCCAACAAATCTCTCTTGTCACCACTGCAAGTCCTAGAGTTGATTAGTACATCCTCCATATAATTGTTGCACATGAGTGCACAGAGCCAAGACTTGGTGTTAAAAGAGGGTTACAAAGTAAGGCAGTCTGCAGCAATTCCAGCAAAAGCATCAGGAATTCCTCCCAAACCTCTTCAGCACAAAGAAAGAAACTGTACATTAATTATGCCATTTCCCTTAGCTCCTACTTCATCTTCATTGCCCTCTCCACAGGCTGGCACTGGATTTGTTTACTTTGGTGTTTAACTCTGATGAGGAGTGTATTTTCACAGCAATTTCTCAGCATAAAGGTATTGCGAAGTACACAAACAGATTACTTTTGGATGAAACAAGACTGCCAGATGCACTGCAACTGTTAATGAGTGTTAGGTCCCTGAGACCAGCCAAATTTGAGCTGATGTAAAGTCACACAAGTCCAAAACACAAACACAACAACAAAATGCAGCAAGCCCACACGTGGTCCTGAGCACCATCTGTTTCATTCTGCTAACCTGGTGCTGCAAGGTTTTTTCAGCTCTAGTAGCTTAGTCTACTGCTCTAGTTCAAGAACAGTAAAGTTAAGGCACTCTCTTTCCAGTTGCTCCTGATGGTTCTGCAGACTATTACAGAAATATGGACCTTCCCTTATGCCACCTCACTGTTTAAGATTATGCTCACGACATCTGCATCCTAATGCAACTGTGTAAGTTTTAAAATGAAGTTTATATGGTAGGTTTTCTGATGTCAAAAAGTGTAAATCTGCTTTCCACTCAACATTCTTCACTGCATTGCATTTTGGGCAATGAAAACGGACAGTGTCATTGTTCTGAAACACAGTACTGCTAGGGATGAAAATATTCAATTATTTAAAAGTATTACGTTCTTTTTAGTTTGTTTGTTTGAAACATGAAAATACAGGCTTTCATGTTAAGTTTCAGAAATACCAATATGACCATAGGTTACTCCTATATAAGTAAGACATGCTGAAAACCTGAATAGTATGCATAAATTTAATACAAGACAGAACTCTGAAAATCAGCTCATTTCACATCCCAAAGATTTCATGAATTTGATATGTTGGGACTCAATAATGTAAAATAACTCTTGGATTTGATGCCACACATTCAATCCTGAATAACAAAGTTTTAAACTTTTCACTTAAGTATGCCAATGAAAATACAGGAAGCATTTGCCTCCATAACAATAACTTGTTATGGACATACTCTTGACAAATTTTATGGATTTCTAAATTTGCATTTACTATTATAACACTTTAATTTCCTTTTTGAACAGAAAAATTCTATTTATTCAATTTGAAAAGCAATTACCTTCATCACTTTTAGTACATTTTTTAATTTAAATTGAAATTAACAGATTATGTATTGTAAAATACATAGGTTTTGATTTTGCAGCCCTATTTTTCTGAAAGAGTGCCAAATGTTTTGTTTTGTTTTTTTTTTTTTTTTTTTTTAATAATTAGTGTGTGCAATGACAAGAATATACGAGTACACTGTTGAAAAGACAGTATTTTCTTTACATGAAAAACTTTTTACTGCAAGTGGAAAGTGGACCCTAAACAAAGTGGACTGTCAGGACTAAATTACAGTCTGGATTAATTCAATATGCTCATTCTATCATCAACTCATATACGGCAATATCTGTGTACTTTTACCAGTGCCACATATTTGAATTCTAGTTGGAATTAGGTAGAAAGACCTATGCACATCCCCAGTTTAACACACAAGCTTGCTGCTACAGCTGCTCCAAATGAGACCCATGTGAAGGTTTGATCCTCATTTCTAAACAGCCTTTGCAAGTGCTAGGAATTCATTTAGTGGTTTAGTCTCACCACAAAGAAAACCTTCTAAATCTGTCAAGGAGAAAAACCCCATATCTGTTGGTGACATCATTCAACATGCTACAGCTGGTTTAAAAGCTGGTATCACAATAATTATTAAAGCTATAAGAGAATAATGTCATAAACAAGCCCTGAGAAGTAAATAAATGATGTTGAAAAAGGTAGCTGTGATGATCCCCTTTTGTACCGCATAGTCTTGTTAGGATACATGCGGGGCCTATTCTGCCAGATCCCAACACAGGATTCAGAACTATCATCATTTAATGAACTACCATACTTCAGCATTTTTGTTATGGTCATTGAACAGCTCAACACTGTTCTGCAAGGCAGAAAAATAGTACTCAGTTACTTAGTTATGATATGCTAATGAAGAAAACCAGGGCAAAGGAGAGGAAACTATTTATAATCAACTTAAAGCTCTAATGGTAAAAAAGCCTCATCTGAATCTACAACCACCATTCTCCTTCCCACAATAGAAATGGGAAAAACATAGTAAAAGTAAGTGAACTTTTAACTTGCAAAAATTTAATAGTTCTTATTTGTGTACTGATCAACCTATAGAGGTAGATGAAATATACATTTTATTACTTTATATGACTGTCCCCCAAATGATGAAGACAAGAATTTGTGGGAAGTGGAGAGTCTGAAGCAAATTTAGTTTGGTCAAATTAATCAAAGCTTTTGCAAGTATCTTGTGCCTAAGTGTCTTAGTTGCAGCCGCAGCTCTGCTAAAAATCTGATAGCACAGATACTGAGATATCGCATACATCTGTTGAGATGACACTTTTCTGTTTTCTACAGTAATAATAACATCATTAAATGCTCAGCTTTATTAGTAGGAGTCACTGAAAGGACTTCTCACTCCTTGAAAAAGAAGAGAGCACGCAGGCTTTCAATGCAAACTTATAGCTCTGGCATAGTCCTGTATGTAACTAAATGGTACCCTTTCAACTTCATTGGCATGTGGAACAGCTTCCTAAGGATGGACCTTGATCAGTAAAAAAGGAATATTCAGGAGTAGAGTAAATTTTGTCCCTCTTCAGTCTTAAACACTCGCTACTGAACTTCACTAAACAATTATTGATACTTTAATTTGAACGGTTTTACTGGGAATTGTGTGAAACTATAGGAGACTTTGTCATGGAAACCAGTTAAGGAAAAAGAAATCATTATCCAAACTGCCTATTTTTCCCAGTAATAGAATCATAGAATGATAGATTGGTTGGACAAGACCTTCAAGGTCATCAAGTCTGACCCTTAACTGAACACTGCAAAGTCCACCACTAAACCATGTCACCAAGTGCTCCACCTACACATTTTTTAAGTACCTCCAGGGCTGATGAATCCACCACTTTGCTGGGAAGCCTGGTCCAATGCTTGAATACCCTCTCAGAGATGAACTTTATCCTGCTATCCAATCTAAACCTCACCGGTGCCACTTGAGGCCATTTCCGCTTGTCCTGTTACTTGGGAGAAGAGACCAATCCTCACCTTGCTATAGCTTCCTTTCAGGCAGGTTTCAGAGAGCAATAAGGTCTACCCTAAGCTTCCTCTTCTTCAAACTGAACAACCTCAGCTTCTTCAGCCACTCCTCATAAGACTTGTTCTCCAGACCCTTACTCAGTTTTGTTGCCTCCAACATCCACATCACCCACTAGCCCTTTGTACACAAATAACAGGTCCAGTGGTAACCTTCCCTGGTTGGCTTCCTCAACTGCTGTGTCAGGAAGTTCTCTTTCACACACTCCAGGAAGCTCCTAGACTCTTTCCTCCCTGATATATTTAATTTCCAGCAGACATCTGGTAAGTTGAATTTCTCCATGAGACAAAAAGCTGGTGATTATGAGACTTCTCCCAGCTGCTTACAGGATATTCTGTCTGCCCTAGTCCTTAACTGTCTCCCATGATGATACCTGCCTTCTTGGCCTTCCTCCTCATTCTTGCCCAGAAACACTCAACCTGATTGTGATCATAATTAGGCTCTAGTCAAAAAAATTCCTAATTACTCCACCACCTGTCCTTCCTTGCCTATACGTGCAGAAGAGCAACTATGTCACACAGTGACACTGTTTCACAACTATTTCCGCACAGTGGCATAGTTTAGCATGGTGGCTTCCCACTCCCCCTGTCTTAGCTCATGCTGTGAGCATTTATGTTGATGTACTGCAGTTGGGCTACTGATCCCGCCACCTATTTGGAAGAGAAGCCCAAATTCCTATGTGACCATTCTCAGATGCCTCTGTGTTTTCTAACACACCAGTAATCCTTGGGTCTTCGCTGTCACATGGATTTCCATCCCCCACTGAGATGGCAGACTGAAGGACCTTGCTAGCACGTCATCCCTCAAACACTGGCATGCTGCCCCCAGATTTATCTCAAGTTAGCCTGGTTTTATCCCTTTCCACCTTCAAATCTAGTTTAAAGCTCTCTCAATGAGCCCTGCTAACTCCTGTGCAAAGATCCTTTTCCCCTTCGAGACAGGTGTACCCCATCTGTTGCCAGAGGCCTGCTGCTGTGTAGACCAACCCATGACCTCTCCCTTTAGAAGACTTGAACCATTAGACAAAAAAATAAAATTATTTCTAACTGGAAAAATCACTGCAGTGATTGCCAGAGATGCTGTTCACAAATCCAGTACAGCAACTGACATTCTTACCTTAAAGACATCTTCCTGTATGAGCTAAGGGTTTTTTTGACAACAGAAGCTGTATGATAATAACTTTGGAGTCTAGAGTTCTAAGATTAATGCACAAATGAAAAGATCGATTCAATTTTCAACAAAATTCAACATTAATTTTAACTTTCAAATAACCCTAGACCCCCATATTAGGGTTTCCAGGCATTAAATTCTTTTGCAGACACTTAATATAAAGGACAAGCTTTTGTTGAGGAAAATTATGTGAATACACAGTTAGTTATGTTTAAAAAGGTTAATATAAAAATCAGGAAAGAGCATCTGTGTTACGGCACTGTCATTGTTTAACCCCAGCTGGCAACTAAGTACCACACAGCTGCTCACTCATCCCCATCCTCCCAGATGGGGAGGAGAACTGGAAAAAAAAAATAAAGTTGTGGATTGAGATATGAGCAATTTAATAATTTAAACAAAATAAAATATTACGATAATATAAATTATAATATTAATAGAGAAATAAAATCCAAGACAGAGAAGTGTTGCCCAACACAGTTGCAAGACACCTGCTCTGACTGATGCCCAACGTGATACAGTGATTGGCCCATCCCAGCCAACTCCCCCCAGTTTATATATTGATTTTCTATGGTATGAAATATGCTTTTGGCTAGCTCAGGTCACCTGTCCTGTCTGTGTTATGCCCCCAGCTTGCTGTGCACCTGTTCACTGGCAGTGCACAGGAAACCCAAAAGTCCTTGCTTTAGAGTAAGCACTACTGAAAAACAACTAAAACATCAGTGTGTTATCAACATCATTGTCATACTAAATCCAAAACACAACGATGTATCAGCTGTTTGGAAGAAAATTAATTCTACCCCATGTGAACCCAGGGCAGGCACTGCAGTTGGGAAACATGGGTCTAGAAGCAGAAGAATACTTTTCCAGCCACGTCTTATTTTAGGGCTTGCTACTGTGAAAACTCAGCTTGGCCAGAGTCAAGCCCCAGCTAATGACAGACACCTTAGGCAGACTGGAAAATGCCTAGAAAAGAAGAGGAAACAGTTTATATGTTCTGCTTGTAGGGGTTTGACACTTCCTGTGTAAAGCTGCATCCCATTTTTGCCTGTCTGTCATGAGCACCATGACAGCTGCAAGTTCCTCAGGGCAGGAACCTGTTAAACACTTAGCACAACACAGGAGCTCCATGCTAATAATTACCACTGCTATTAAATGCACTGTGGCATAGCTGTTTCAGCATCCTTACAGTAACTCGTATTTCTGTAAGGCTGTCAGTATAATGATGTTATACTGAATTGCAATAGAGAGGTTTGGGGAATGTAAGGAAATGCTCTACCAGTTTCCCTGATCTCCTGCAGTGCTAAGGGAACACTTTTGACACCAATGATCTATGGCCACACCACTGTCAGCAACGAAAAAACGTGTTCATACAACTAACACATGACATCATGCGGTAATCACCCACCAGGAGAACGCTTCCATGCATATTATGACAATCACCAAAAAGCAAACACATTTGCTCCAAAAATTAAAAGCGCCAGATCTTTCCTTGTGCAATTTAACCACGTTCAGTTCAAACTGAAATCACAATTCCATGCTCCATTTCTCCCTTGTGGAAGACAACTCTGATTGACTAATATATGTAAGAGTCACCAGCTGAGATCTACACATGAAACACCTCATTTATACTCAGACTTTCGCTCTGTGTATACAAAGAGAAGGAGCTTACTGCCTTTCCAGAAGCATCTCTTAGTGCTCTCTGCAGTCTCCAAACCCATATGTGGTGGTGGAGCAGACTGGCTGAGCAAATGGGAGTCAAATCCAAAGGTCGAGGCCCATAAATAGCCCTCCTCACATGTATGAAGTAAGAAAGTTACCGCGAAGACATTGCTCTGATGGAAGTACTTGACGTGCAAAATGAGGAGAACAAATCCTGCTGCAAAACTCACGCTCTGTTATCCTCCAACTTATGTTTTTCTAGGTGGAATATATGGAATTAGGAAGATGTAAAAAAATTCATTTTTTAAAGGATATTTTCCAATCAACACTTTGATTGGACAATACCTGCACACATCAAATCTGTGTCACTGTTTGTAACACAGAAGTATTAATAAAATTCTAAAAAGCAATTTTCTGACCTTTGTTTACACACAAATTCCTATTTATGCTGATAGACTTTCCACATACAGAATTAAAAAATGTTAAATTAAGCTACTACTTTCTTATATGCTTTTGTGACTGCATGACTATATAAAGAAACCCCTGCACATACACAAAATATTGCACATACCCAAAGTAAAGTCTTATGTGGATTTTTTTTCAAGAATAAAACTTCCAGGTCTGCAGACACTAAGTTATTGATAAATTTTCCATTTAAATGCAAATTCAACTTCTGGTTTTAATGGTATGAGTACTTTTCTCAAATTTTTTCAGAGAGTAACATTCTGAAATATGGGAGAAGATTGTGAGTATGAAATCTGTCCAGATTCACATGGTGTGATTCTTAGTAAGATAACATTGGTGCATTTTCTTTTATCAATTCATACAAGCTTTTTATCATTAATTTTTGAAAAGAAGATAAGTGTGTTGCACACCTTCCAAATTAAACAGGGGAAGTAAAAAAGAAGACAGTTTACCCATAGATATTTGTGCTTATAAGGTGAGAAGGAAAGTGGATTTTGCAATATAATGATCTCCTGGTAGTGTAAAATACAGAGGAAAAATAATGAGAGTTCAAGAGTAGCATTATAATGACCAAAATTCACTATGTGTTTTTTATTATGTCGGGAAAAACTCTTTTAAGAAATGGAAATCACTACATTCTATTGATTCATGCACAGAATCTTCAGACATAAGTCATCAGTGTTGACACTTTCAAATACATAAAACGTGACATCTGCTCCTACAAACTCACTACACAGGCTGTAAATCATCAAAGAGAAAAACAGTTCAATGTCATTTTAGCCACTGTAAGCTATGGTTTACAACTGAGAGATAAAAATAGTCATACTGTCTCTATGACATCTAAACCACTTTTCTATTGCAGTATTCTATGTTCTGATTTATCTTTGTGGCTGAACAACACACAATCAATTGTAAGCAACTAGTGTAGTTTGATTCCAGTCAGCAGCAATTTTCTCCAGCTTTATCTTTTTTACCCCGTACTGCACTGACTTTAAGTGCTCTCCCAAACCCACCCTTTTCTGTGCAGTGCTTTGTGGAGACTCCAAGAACTCAAATGTGTAATTTTAAATTGTAAAAACACTCAGAAAATGCATTACTTATACAGTTATGGTTTCCAAATACTTGTAAACCCCTTTTTGCTTATCACCATATCTGCATTCGCACTAACAAAGAATGTGCATATGCATTTCTCAACACTAATATCAGGGATCACTGTATGAGGTATTTTTAACATGCACCATTCCTCACCAAAGAAAACAGTATCAAGTATCTTGATCCTTCCTTGAAAGAAAAGCAAAATTGCTTCCTATAGCTACTTTGTCAACCTAATTATTATTCAAACCAATATTCAATTTGCATAAAGTACTAAAACAGTTTTTCAAATCTTCAGTGATTTACTTCATTTAATTATGAAGTGAGAACATGACTATCGCAAGTGGCATATTTTATTATTAGCACCTAAGAGATCACAACATGCATTACGATTTAAATATTTTTTGAACATGAAAAAGCCCAAGGAGGTGAATTATGTTAACCAGTAGTATTTAGTATTAGCTTTTGCGGTAGAAATAAAGCAGTTACATGGCTAATGAAAATGTAAGGAATA
>NW_020955558.1:188641-189774 GCF_003031625.1 Empidonax traillii | reverse complement strand
TATCGCAAGTGGCATATTTTATTATTAGCACCTAAGAGATCACAACATGCATTACGATTTAAATATTTTTTGAACATGAAAAAGCCCAAGGAGGTGAATTATGTTAACCAGTAGTATTTAGTATTAGCTTTTGCGGTAGAAATAAAGCAGTTACATGGCTAATGAAAATGTAAGGAATAGACACATCACCATGACAAGTACACAATGGTCTTGCAATATACCACACATGGGTAACTGCAAGCAAGCAGAAAGCAACAGAGCAATACATTACAGAGCCAAGGACCAGGCTGAGCCAGAAATAGTTTTTCCCATTTCCAGGTCGTATGATCCTCCTAACGTACGTGAAGACAAAATCACATTCCCTTCAATTCTTTTTTTTATTTTACTGAGAGATTTGTATGAAGTTCTCTGAGCATGCCCCCTTTGCTGGGAAGCACAGGAGCCTTACCCCAATGTCCAGAACCAATGGCCAGAATCTCATCATCAGACAGCCATGCTCATATCAATTTCACAAGCATGCACTCACCAAAAGTACCAAAGAAGCCTCCTCACACAGAATTCCAACCAAACAACAATACCAATGTAAAAAAAAAGTTTTACTAGTGAATTAGTTAACAGTTTTCCAAAGACATTGTGAGTTTAAGTACTAATATTACGAGAAGTTTTATCCTCTTCCCTTCTTATGTTTCTTGAATTTTAATTCCTTAAGCCATTTTCTAAATGTTAGAATCACCTTTCACTTATTCACCATACAGATGTAGAGACCTTCTAACAAAGTGGGGAAGCCATTCCCAAGCTTCCAATGTAGTAAATATGTGCCAGATAGCTACATGTGTGGGAGCCCCCGGTGGTCCAGGGGAAAATTCACTGCACTGTCACTGCAGAGACCCGGGTTCAATTCCCGGTCAGGGCCCCTCCCCGGGCAGATGGAGCTCGTTAGCCCGTAAGGCAATCCATCTACGTCCTGAGGACCTCGCTGCCACCGTCCAAGCGTGCTTGGCCCCGGCAGATGAACCTCAGGATTAAAGGGTGGGCTCAGTTCCGCGCACACTGTGTCTCACCTAAAAAAATCCAATGCGCAGGCTGGAAGGTGGAAAGACCTTCCCCGGTTCTTCGTTCGCGAAGACTGGCCA
>NW_020955558.1:176691-188550 GCF_003031625.1 Empidonax traillii | reverse complement strand
GGGCCCCTCCCCGGGCAGATGGAGCTCGTTAGCCCGTAAGGCAATCCATCTACGTCCTGAGGACCTCGCTGCCACCGTCCAAGCGTGCTTGGCCCCGGCAGATGAACCTCAGGATTAAAGGGTGGGCTCAGTTCCGCGCACACTGTGTCTCACCTAAAAAAATCCAATGCGCAGGCTGGAAGGTGGAAAGACCTTCCCCGGTTCTTCGTTCGCGAAGACTGGCCATTACATTACATTTACACATGTGTGAAATCGCAGAACTACATCCCTCAACAGTTCACTTCAGGAGTGCTCCTGGAAATACACCTAAAATCCAGTACAGTATGAACAGCACTGCCTACTTCAGGGACACCTGATTTTGTTCACTCAACCTGTAATTGACCCTAGAGATAGCCACTGTGTTTTGTCGCCAAATGCACACTATCTATCCTTCAAACCATGTAATGGTGACCATAAGGCATATTCTGCTGCATTAGTGATCAATACCCGATAGCAAACTCTTTTCTGCACTGCAGCACAGTATCACCTGCATGTGCTGTCATGGACATAGCCTGCTGACTTTGTCTCCCTAGTCTGTAAATTCTACAGCCACTGCACTTTGGTTTTATAAATCCCAGATTTCAAAAACCTATTTCAGACATTTGGCTGCAGTAGTGTCCAGAACTTACGCATTTAGTATGTCTTTCTTACTAAACACTTGCTTGTACATTCGCAAAAATACAGTCTGCTGTCAGCCAAGAAGCCTAGAAAGCTAAATCAGACTTCAGACATTTGCACCAGAGGTTCTTTCCAACTCTCTAACATAGTCATATGGTCTAGCTCATAGCAAGATTAGAAAGGCAACATTTTTTCACACATTTCCACGTAAAATCTTGATTTGTCATGTGCATGCGCACATACACGTACTTAACCATAAAGGAAATGAGGGCGCGTGTGTGTGCACATGCATGCACATAAAAGCAGATAAGCAGATCTTATCTCTCTCTCTACTGAAGTGTCTCTTTTCTTTCCAACTGTTCCTCTGCTGAATGCTTCTTGAAGGCATGCAAAGTGTTCTCAGTTCTCACTGAAACGTAGTAAAAACAAGGGGACACTCAACAGTTTCAAATATCTGATGCACAGACACACATATAACTACATGGAAGAGAAAGCACTGTATAATTTACGATTTTAGAACAGGATAGGTCTCTACCTGAAAATATTAATTAACCTGATGAATAGTCTGCTTTTTTGAAAACTAATCTAATTATATAATTTGTTCCAATTTGTTCCAATAACATAACCTGTTATGTCCCTCCATATACACCTTGCCTCTATGCTAAGAATAAAGAAATGCGTTATAGATTGTAATTGGATATTTAAAAACATTCAAATACTAATTTTAAAATGATCAGAACTAGTATGAGTATTGTAAAACTTCTTTTACTTTCATCAGAAAAATTTACCATACATCTGGACATTTGTTTCCATATTTGACTAGATGCCATTGCATATTGATCCCTCTCTTTCATGAGGGACAGTCCCAAGGGCATTTGAAAGTAAAATTCCTATGTTCTTGCAATGTTTTAGTTTCAGAAAGTTTTCCTAGATAGATGTAACAGGCTGCTAAATATCTTCGATGGGGGTTGAATGAATTTAGAAAGACCAGTCTTTGAGATGCCCCAGTGATTCTGGAAATCTCCATCTAGCACTGTATCTGTGAAAAAAGCAAAAAGCACCAAAGAATTCACCTACTTAAGCTACAAAAATAAATCCTGTGATGTCACCAGCTTCCATAGTTCCTCCCTAATATGCAATACTAAAAATTACCTCTGAATTCACAGAGTTAGGCAAAAGTACTTTGAATTGTCAAGTCCCTCACTGCTTGCAAATTTAGTTCCACAGAAATCATCCTGCCCATAAAGAGGAAGATAAATTCTTACATATGTTATTCCATTTGCAGCTAGTTTTCAACAAAAACTTATTTGAAGAGGGAGCACAGTTGTATTTTGGAGAAATACTGAATGAACTGACTTACTATTTTTTTCTCCTGCATGAACTCTGGAACCCAATTATTGAGAAGAATCTCTCCACCACCTTCATTAGGAGAACTTGGCACCTTGTGATGAAGGGCAGCCCTTTCCCATCCGTGAAAACTAACTGATGCAAGCAATCTCATTGTGGCCAATGCACTTACTTGCACAAGCAATTTGTTCAATGACAAAATAAAGGCTGAAGAGTGAGCCATCACATACAGGTGATGGAAAACTGAGGATAAAAAGCAAAAGGTGTATCAAATGTAATTACAGGTTATCTTTACTATTTTTGTTTTGTTACTGCATTGGTAGAACTAGCATATAACTGGGGAAAAAAATTACTATGTGACAAATCTATCAGTGTATAAAGGCAGACTTAGAGAAGTATACAGTCCTCATGCTCCACACTGAACTTCCACTGACTTAAATGAAAGCTTTACAGAAAGAGTAAATACAGACTACGTTCCTCAGTTTGTATGCAAAAATCTGCAGCTGAGGAAATATTTTACCTAACATAGGAAATATTAGCTGACTGGGAGCACCTGGGGAACAGACAACTCATACTTAAAATACAAGAGCTAGAATGCAACATAATGCCTATTCTTTTTCTGTTCACAATATAAGCATTAACATAGGCAAAATTTGCACAAAGAAACATTATCAATAGAGTGTTTGTAACTTAAAAATGAGTTTCAGTGACTTCTTTCTTCCTTACTTTTTTCATCCCTTTATTTGGATGATACAGATGATACCGATTATTTGTTCACAATAAAAATCCTTGGGAAGATGACTTAGAATGTCGGGTTTTGACTGGAACAGATAAACTGAAGGACATTTGGATTTTATGTTTATGTGGCAGTAGTTGTTGGCTTTCCAGAAAAAAACAACTTCCTTTAGGACTTAGGTATCTTAAATGATATCTCAAACAAAAAAAGAAAAGCTTACTTCCTATATCTTACAAGTTTATGAACTGCATACTTGACTTAATTTTCCATCTGTCAAAACCACGTGGAAAAATGAAAGAAGTAAAAAGTTATATTGTTAGACAATAAAAACAACTAACAGTAAGAAAATTTATTCTTTTTTCTTTATATTGTTGCAGTAGGCTAAAAAAATCTACATTTACAGGCAGCGATAAGAGAGGATGCTTTCTAGTGAAAGACTCCTGAAAGAACCTCAGCTATTTGTCTTTAGCAATTTCTAGCCCATTTTACTCCAAAAAGCCTTGGCATCCTCTCACCACATTCCCTCTTGAAATCCCATATGGCCATGCAAACAGGATATTTCGCTCCTTGAAATCTGCAGTTTGCTGTGACTATGAGTGCAAAGACCTAGGCTTTTCACTTTTCAGGCCAGTTAACCCCACCCTTGCTTTCCCTGTAACTGAGTTGTTTGCAAATGGACTGTCATGTCCTGAGCTAGGCCAGATCTTAGTGCCCCAGACTGGACACCGGTTCCAGGCTTCTCAGTATCTGCAGGCAATGAGCTTCCCTGCTCAATGGCAGAAGTCTTTTAGGCAGCCCAAGCCTTCTGCGAGTCTGCATTTTGCTGATCCTGTCTGTTAAACAGAGAACGTGGACATTTTTACATTTCCTAAATACTGTTGGTTGACCTGAAGTATTTCAGGCATATTCAAACTTCATAAGCACGGTGTTGATATCTTCAGCAACTGCTATTTTCTTTCCTTTCTCTATTGGTGTCCTGCTCGCACCAATGAGATGCACGTAGTTTAGTAAAAGCACAGTGATCACACACCTGCTTTCGCTTGCATTAACAGCTCTGCCTAGCTGTCAAGACATAAAAAATCTGCTATTCCTAATTCATTACCTAAAAATTATACAAGAAACAAATTTTAGTTTCATATGTATATTGCTGCCAGTGATTGAACTTGTACTTTTTTGTACTTGATTCTGAGAGAAAATCTAAGATCACTTACTGTAGGCTTTCAATGACACTTCCAGTCACATAAAAGGACCATGGTCTGCACATTCTCATCCATGCATGGAACCTCAGATTCCATGTAACAGGGCTTCTACGTTGCCAAACTTAGGATTGAGTTTATGGCCCTTGGAGGTGATGACAGATAATTTTTGAGAGTTTGGGGTATATTTTCAGGGTAATGGGATTTGGCCGCTGCAAAAGTTTAGTTTAATTCAGTTTAAGACTGCGTTCTCATCGGGGGTTTAATTACCTATTGATTTCAGCAGAACTGCTGCCCATCACCATAGTAGACACCTTTTGTGTAAAATCAATAGCAATATTAAGTCTCTTTTCAGTGTAAAGACTGGACTGTGGGCTAAGGAAGTTTGTTTTCCATTTCACTGTTCTTACTCAGATTTTTTTCAGATGTTTCTTTGAGAACCATACCTTCTGAATCCAGAAGCTGTTATCCATACAAACTGTTCCTATTAAAGACTCATTTAGATCAACAACACTTTTAAATGGGTTAAAATTTGCAGTTCTGGTTCTGACAGTTTCAGCCACTTCTGGTTTGATCTGCTTTGTGATTTCTACACAACAAACCTGCAGGAGAGTGGAATTTACCCATGCACCACTGCAGTGAATTGTTCCATGCATTTTTAGTGCTTTTGTACCATCTGAAGGCAATTCTTAGTGAGAAGCATTCTTTACCTAATCCAATTTATTTAGTCAGACGAAGCAAGAAAAATGAAGTCATCTAGATTTTTTGTTTGTTTGTTTGTTTGGCTTAAATGATTAAGGAGAAAAGAATAGAAATTATATTCATTTTGGGAGTAAATTCAATTCAATAGTATTGAACAACTTTTATGAATTTCAAGATACCTTTCAGGAAAGCATTCTTTATACATTTTCATTTATCATTTTGTCTGTCTCTATACCCTCTATTTTTAAGTTACAGTGGAGCAGAAATCGATTTAAACCAAACCCATAACTTTCATGAGGCTCATTAAATGGTAAAATATATTCTTCACATTTGTTTGTAAAAATGATATTAAGTTTTTAGTACTGGTACTAAATTGTTCTCAGTGCCCACCAATATTTTACTGGATTTCCTCTGTATGAGAGCTATTAAAAAGCCACAAGAGTTCAGCTATGAGATCTTTGTTGGAGAAACTTTACTCCCACAGAGCAGTTTTGTAAAAATTCTCATATTCTCAAAAGTCTGATATTCAAATATCTCCCTGTATCACTTCTGACTCTACTTTTTCTCACATCACTGGTACTCTTGAGATTTCCTGGCACACATGCTTAATAGTTTTCATACCATTAACTTAATCTTTGAGCAGGACAAGGAAGCAAAAACACAGATTAATTTCAAGTAGACTGAGATCTCAATTCAGCCGATGGTACTTGAAAAAGCAGTAGGAAAAATTAAAACCTCTAGATTTCATCAGAAAAAATAATCCTATTTAAACAAAAAGCTTGGGAAGGATCAGCAAAAAACAATGGTAAATAGGAAAGCAAATGACACTGTGGCAGTTTTAACATTTGTATAAAGATGAGAAATAGACACCAGTTAGTCTAGACTATGTTCCTAAAATTCATTTAAGACTGCTTTTAGGTTTGGGGATTACTATTCACTGAGTGTGCCCACAAAAAAATCAGCTTGTTATTACATATAAGAGTTGCACGGTATGGATGAATGGTGCTACAGCACTTATAATTACACATGCACAAACATGATGGAAATTAGTATTACTGCAGATATCAAGAGCAAACAGACCTAATTAAAGAAATAACTGCAACAAACCCAGATGCAACCCAAAACAAAAAAGGACAACTCCAAATCTAATGAATCCTTTGAATATTAATTACAGAATTCCTAACAATACACTGGGAAAGCTCTCTTGGAGAATTCAGTTTACTGTTTAACAGTTTCTGACTAATTTTATTAACCTGTACATCTGAGAGGATCAACCCCCTCTGGGTTTAATTAGAAGAAAATTCAATTTAAATCTAAATGTCAACAGTGGTTACTAATTATGGCAGGGCCCTGGACGAGACATTCAGTCTGTAATCAGGCGGTTCTCTGCTAACAATTAACAGTTTCTTTCTGAGTTATAAGTGCATTAGGATTTTCCTTTTTCTAAATAAATATGATTCAGCATGGGACACGACTAATATTAAGAGCACCTACTGCTACGTGCAGACATGCAGAAGAGGTTGCCAAATTAAATTACAGAGATTTCTCAAACATATAGCTGAATAATAAGCAGCTACAAAACTAGGTCAGGGTCGCAAGCAGTCAACCACAGCCCCTCCCCCCTACATGCAAAATAAATATACCCACTATCTCTGAATAGAAATCAGTCTTTTGTTATGCCCTTTGTCAGGAATATGTTACTGCGAAATGATATTTATTTCTACAGTCTTTGCAGCTGTGAACAGGACTGAATTAATCTTTCGAGAACTGATTTCATCTTCAATTTCATGTTTATGATTATGAAATGTAAATGTATTACTCTAAAGAAAAAATGATAACAAAAGGCATAGATGTAAAAAGGCAGCTTTATACCTACAGCTTTCACTTGCCCTGTACTAATGAAGCAAATAATCAACTAACTCTTAAGTAAAAACAGACATTACAAAAAAGGCATTGTAGAAAATGTGTAGAAATATAAAAACTGGAGAGATGACTGAAATGAAATCATCTGAAAATCTAACCTGAGCAGCCAATATATGACTTAAGCCAAGATAATTACCAGAAACCAGAAACATGACCAAAACTAGGGTGAGGTTAAAGGGTTTAGTCATTTAACTTCTAACCAGCCCCCACACTTGCAACGCTACTATTAAGGACAATACTGAAAATGCTGATTACAGCTGAGAATTGCAATTTCAAAATTGTTTTTTCAAAAATTACAATAGTCTTTTCTGAACCATTTCATTCTGATGACCTACTAATTAATTACATCCATACTCATAAAGTGGTAACCATGCTGGGTTTTGTGGAAGCTGTCGACAAATGTGTGTCATTTCATCTTGGGACTTACCAACCATTGTGCTCAAATACTCCAGGAAAACACATTTTGGGATTATTAGTGGTAATTTCTAAAGATGACTATTTATGAGAAAGAAAGCAAAAATCAGAGGAAATCTGTATGGAAATACAGAGGCAGTTGTATGAATAGTTTTAGTTGATGTAGTATAACCATAACAATCAAATGTGGTCTTGGGCTGCTCTTTGCTAAACAGGAAAGCTGTTTTCTTTTATGGTAAAAAAACAAACCAAAATAAAATAATATTAACTTTAAAACCCTCTTTTGTGAAGAATATGCTAAAAATATGTATTGGACTTTATTTTAGTTATATTTTCTTTGCAACACTGTTTGACCAAAGGCCCCAAGTGGCAAATGAAATGCTAGCATCATTGTTGACAAAAGCTTGTATAAAATACTATAATTACAGCTTTAGATACATTCTTAGTAGTAAAGACATACCAATCACTTAGGATGATGCGAAGGCAGTTCTTTAATTTAATTTTTACTTATATTTATATTTTTCAAATTAAACCCTAAACCTGAAATCCCTTATGTATGTGCTTGACTTTAAATCTGTAAACAGTTTAATGTCCTCCCCAAGGCTGTTCACAGAAAAAAAATTAAGTAAATATGTATATATGTATGAAACACTCCTAACTGTGAAAGCAGGTGCTTATTGTT
Organism: Empidonax traillii; assembly: GCF_003031625.1. Classification (NCBI taxonomy): domain Eukaryota; kingdom Metazoa; phylum Chordata; class Aves; order Passeriformes; family Tyrannidae; genus Empidonax; species Empidonax traillii. The sequence goes on along the minus strand of NW_020955558.1, from coordinate 180,893 downwards.
AAGCAATAAGTAAGCACCTCAGTTCAAGAAAGCACTTATGTATATTAAATACTGCATATTATGTATATTATGAAAGGCTTTCCTGAGAAATGACAAATCAAGCACATCTCAAAATTAAGCATCTGCTTTCCCCTATTTCTGAACTGATATGGCATTTTTTTCTCAATATGAAAGGATTACGCACATTTTAAAGTATAATGGAGAATATGGCTCTTAAAACCTTATGATGAAGTGAGTGGTTGCTGAAGATGTTCTACAAATGTAACACTTGAACCTGACAAGAAAATTACGCAACCATGACTACATTTGGATGCACCAACTCAGATTAACTGCATGCTCTCCACACACACCAATGCCTGTTGATCCTGGCAGCTATCTGTGCAAATGAACTTCAGCAGTCAGATTGAAAGTGGGTGGTTTAAGCCTATTTTTGTCACAACGAACGTTAGATACCTGGTCTCCCTTGCACCACTGGCTCCGCCCCAGCTTTTCTACAAATGTACGTCTTTCTTCACCAAGAAAAAGGGAATGAGGACACCTCATCTCTAATCTTGCCGTCTGAATAAATGTGTGAAAAAAGGCAGGACTGATAGCACAAAATAATCTGAAGCTGATGTCTGAACTGCCGCTTAGTTCCTGGGGATGGAGGGGGGAAGAGGGAAGAAAGGACAAGAGATTTTCTTCCCTTACTTCTTAAGGTGTGTACAAAAGCATGGGGGGGAGGAGGGGGGGGAAGAAAAAAAAGGAAAGAAAGAAAAAATATCCCCAAGATTAATTAGGCCAAAGATGGATGGCCAAAGAGAAACTGCATCGCACTGGGGCCCAAGTCCCAGTCTCCCACCTCTTCATTTACTTTTTCCAGTGCCTCCTGCACTCTGGAACAATCCAGGAACTCCAAGCACCAGCAAAAATCTATGATTTATGTGATGTCTTTTCCTCTCCACATTTGTCAGTAAATGCATATTTGTTTTAGGGTTAAAAAGCAGGTTTTTAACTGAACTTAGCTTCCCCCTCCTCCCACTCCTGGGTGATTATTACACTTCTTGGGTGGTTAAATTCATGCATCCTTTAGTTTCATGTCTTGTAATACTTCCTGAGGCATGTAACAACCACCCAAAAATACCCTGCTGGTTGTGCTTTCTTATTTAGTTGTAATCTTTGTGCAAAATTTTGGCCTCCATAAAGTCAGCAGAAGTTTTGCTCTCAACAAGAACAGGGCAGGGCTTCACACTTCATGTTTCTAAAATACTCCATTTTCGGTTCCTTTAGTATTTCTATTTTATACTACTATGGCTAAAATTGCAAACTGTGATAACAAGTGATGTAAAATATTTTGTATGATCAAAATTTCAACATTAAATCAATCCAAGGAACAAAAATAAACATTCCCATCTTCTGCCATGCATACAATAAAGTGTAACTTCGAAAAGCTATCAAATCACAATTAAGATGATACTTCTTAGCCTTCATTAGCCAAAGGCAAGTGTCTCTATATATTTTCCTATCCCTGAAAGAGTCTACTTCTTCTCCATGCTCAACCGAAGTTTTAGTTGAGATCTTTTTGATAGTATCAAAAAGGAAGTTCTTTTAACCACAACTCAATAATAAGGTGAATGGAAAAACAGTTGGTTTCCTCCAGCTTCAACTGTTTACCTTGATCTGTTTTAAGCAAAGAGAGTCTGTATATATTCTTCATTATGTAACAACTGCAAGCTAAAAAAAACCCAAAAAACCCCAGAAAACCCCACAACCTGTAAGACACTGTTTTAACGATGGAACTTCTGCAGTTCTGATTTTTCTAAGTAATTCTGCCTGCACTTCAGAACAAGAGACTGGAGAACTGTAACTTACCATCTAAAATATATGCTAAAGGACCACTTAATACATAGTCATAAAGTGGAGACCTAAAGGAAAATCACTGTAAACAAACAAAACTAAGGCAAGCTATAAATTATTCTGAGAGAAACAAAGACAAATTAAAAACTACAGTTATGTGTCAGTGAAATAAAATTTGACATGACTTGGTAGGACTGAAACCTGGCATGATAATTCACATGACTGAAATGTATCAGTAAAACCTAAATAGGAAAGACAGCCAGGAGGAGCAAGAATGTCCACATTAAAGGTATCATTTACATACTTAAGAACTACAGGCTAATTCAGCATAGTTGTATCTCACTGACAACAGTGTCAGGTTGTTTATAGCTGCCAGCACAGAAGAGAAGATAGAAGGGGCAGGCATCTAAAAATTCCATAGAAATACATGTAAATACGTAGAAAATCACACAGGTTTCTGAAGACATAGGCTGGTAGACTTCTGATGATGCTGATAAAGTATTTTTGAAATGTCTAAAATTACACAGCTATTCACAACATAAAAAGCAAATCAAGCAACTTAAAATTATTCTGTACTAGATCTCAGTGCGATAGACAAAAATAACCTGATCATTCTCTAAAACTGGCAACTGCCTATGTTAGAGCATTCGTAAATGAATTTCAATTACAATATGTAAGTATGACATATATTTTTTTCTTTGTAAAAAGTCAGTGTTCCCAAATAATTTTAAAGACATTTACAAATAAAACTGAGCAAAGTAGATATTTTAATGCAAAAGAATATTGAAAATCAAACTATAAAAACTGCACTATTCTACAGTCATGAAAGTAGGATTTTTTTTTTTGATGAAAAACCATCCAAGCTGAGAGGAAAAGTAGTTGAAACAATTCTTTCTTTCATATATGCCAGAAGTGAAAATGTGGAAGTTTACAGAAATGAAAATCAGCAGTTCAGAAATGCAGGCCACTGATTATAGAAGCTAAAAGGCCGAAGAAAAAAAATAACTTTGGGCAAATAGTGTCATTAACCAATGAAATCTTGAGAAGTAGCAAACGTCTGGTCCCAAAAGTGGATAATGACATTAACAACTGTGATACAAAAGATAAGTGAATCTAATACATATTTCAGAAAGTGATATATTAATTATTTGCACTGACACCAAACAATTGTGATTTCTTTTCTAACTATGTAGGATACTAAAAAGCTAAAGTAAAGTGAAGTAAAACATGTAATATCACTGGGTCAGAGGGCTTATACCCAGGGGTTCAGAAAAGATTGGCTCAGGAGACCTTGAAGTCCTCCCCTGATTTATTTTTAACTAGATTTGGAAACACTGGAGAAGTTCTGCTGGGCTGGAGACAAAATCATAATACATCAATATTTCAGAAGCATAAATAGGATAAGATCAGACAAAACTCATGTTAGCCTGAATCTGAAATCATCAAAGCCTATTAAATGATGCAACAATAAACAGTAAAAGAGCAGGTGAACTAATGGCATTCAATTTTGTTTTACAGGAAACAGGTCTTCAAAAAAATTCTATTTTTTTTAATGACACTACAAGCCTGACTAGAAAGGACTGAATTAACATAATATAATTGTATTTCTTGTACCATTTAGATTTCAGTCCACATTTTTTAAAGTAGTGTACAAACTCAGTATAACCCACAATATACAGCAAAACCTTACTAAGTGACAGATCACTAAAAATAACTGCAATTGCAGAAATATCATTCAGAGAAATGCTTCAAGGCATGAAGTTCTCAACCTGATGCTATGCAGTATCTCTGTCACTGACTCAGTAAAACTTAGAGGAAATGTAAGGAGCTGATGGAGTCATAAATCACAAAAGGGGAAGATGAACTATAGAAAAGCATCTGGGAAGTTTGCTCAGCTGAACTGCATTTGAACATGGTTTTGTACTTGTCGCTTTCATAAATGAACAACTGCAGACTGGAAAACAATTGCAATGTAAAGTCACCTTTGCACATTAACTGACACAGTAACTTAGGTAAGAACCAAGTAGTCAAGAGCAAGTGAGTGCTCTACTTGTAAGCAAGAGAGTAAAGAATGCAGCAGTTCTACAAGTTATCAGTAAGATCCAGTACTGGAATCTCCTTTTCAATTCTGACATGTCTACACTTCAAGTAATATCCTGAAGTATTAAGAAACAATCAGGGGCCAAAGGAGTGATTCAGAGTGTTAGTCTAGATAAACTCCATTTCCAGTTATTTACCAAAAATAAGGTTATGAGATGCTTTCAATACAAACTGCAACTATCAACTCAGATCTGTGCTACTGAGGAGTTCTTTATCAATGAACAGAGAAAGTGTAAAACTTGAACATTTGGAACAGGTAACTCATG
>NW_020955558.1:97164-176231 GCF_003031625.1 Empidonax traillii | reverse complement strand
AACCCGGGTCTCTGCAGTGACAGTGCAGTGAATTTTCCCCTGGACCACCGGGGGCTCCCACAGGTAACTCATGCCAAACAGAAAACACACATATGTGACTAACATCTCATGGAAGCAACTTACATAAGAACATGAAGTATTTTCCATAAATAGAATCTTTAAATTAATACTACATGAAAAAAGTAGAAATTCTGATGCAGAAATTTCTCAGTGTGGTTGTTTTCTTGGCCTCTGTGTGCACTTGAGTTCAGTCTATGTATAAGAACAGCACCTTATAATACAAAAATTCTATGTCTAACAGAATAAAGTTACCAATAAAAGCTGTTCTATCACCCAGGATGATATATAGCAGCTCATCTGTACTGCTGAGCCTAACAAATTCAAGACGACAGGAGTTTTATCAGATAGACAAAACCTTAGCCATGGTTAGAAACCCAAGTGTTAAAACTTGCAATTTGCATCCTTTGAGTCTGCACATAAAAGCCCTGCTATTCTTTAGCAATGGGCCATCTTAAGAAGTTCTAATATCTGCTTTTCCCTTGCGAGCATGTGTAGGGGGGAAATCAGTAAATGTAGTAAGTGCCTGATTAAAAAACCTATGCCATCATAGAGGAGATAAATATATGACCACTCACAATGCCTCAGTCCTTGAACTGTTTGCTCAAAACTAATGGCAGGACTTGTCTTAAATGATCTCCAACCTCTTCGATTAATGCAGAGCTAAGTACACGTAGATGGTTCTTGACTAATTACCATCAAACCTATTCTAAAAGAAAATGCCCTCCAAGGTCAGAGTTATCACAATATTTCTTAGCATCCTATTCCAGCATTTTATCTCAATTCCCTTTACAAGATGAGAGCGGCTATTAACTCTCATCTTCATGAGTTAATATTTTAGATCTTTCATTCCTGTTGCCTTCTTTTTCTGGATGGTGGCAAGTCTTTTCATCTTTCCCTATACTCCAGATGTATATGGACTGCTAACTACCGCTACCTAGTTTTTGATGGGAAACACCTTAAGAATTATAAAAACATATGGAGTCTTGAATTCTCAAAAGAAACTTAACATTTACTGAAGTCTGCTGGCACTGGACACTTAATAATTTGGAAATCAAGGGTATATGAAATTGGGTCTCAAGAATTAGTAAAAATATGCCTTTTGGGGTCAAGTCCCTGAACTCCATCTGGTCTCAGAAAGAAACAGAGTGCAAAGAAGAATTTTATCTGTAGAGCAGTTGGCTAAATTGCTTCAGCTGTTGAGTAGAGCTAATAGCAGCTTACACTATAAAGCATACGATACATGCTAAACTTGCCAAAAATCTCCGAAAGCTTTGACAAGGCCAGTTCACAAGGTCCTGTGTTCATTCAAAATTTAAGTAAAAAATACATCAGGACAATTATAAGGCCAATATTGGGAACAGTCTTTTACATAGGTACACAAGACAAAAGAGTCTTTTAAGAAGGTAATTGCTATGCTGTCACTTTGAGCAGGCAAAAAAGTCAGAGAAAATGTCCAGTTTGCAAGGCTGAGAAACAAAGGTTTTAGCCCTGAACAACCGACAGATCTAATGTTAATTGTTTTGCTTCATGCAGGCAATAAATAAATAATAAATCAGAGTCATGCACGGAAAGCGCTGCACAACTACAGAAAAACAATGAAAATCGATGCTTCTGAACAATCTAGATCTGGATTCGATACCTGAGATCCCTCTCCAAAATGCAAGTGGCATCAGGAAAAGGTGCTCTCTTCCAAGAACAATTTCACAGGACTTAGTACTGAGGAAGACAGTGGTTTACTCAGCACTAAAAATGAGCCCTTCTGAATGTAAGAATAAGCATCATTTTAGGCACTAGGGAACTAATTTTCAAGAGTATGTTGAAAAGTGCTTTGAAAATGGCAGCACTGCTGAGCTGGGTCCCAGCTTAGGCACAGGGCTGAAGCGTTAAGGGGCAGGATACAATGCATCCATGCTAGGTAGACCTGCATCCTACCCTGGGCTGAAACCATGTGGTGAAAATGTTTAAGAGATGTTGTTTTACACCACAGATGTCAAATAACTTGATATTAGGGAAGAACCTGTGCACTTATCTGAATAATGTATTATTGCAGTGCTCCAATTCATCTGGTTTCTGTTGCTCCCTTAGCATATTCTTATTTGTGAGGCCACAAAAATACTTCCTACTAGAGATAAAACCATTCTAGGATTTAAGCACTGCAATATCTCAAATGATTCCAATTTCCTTCAGATTCTGAAATAAGAAACAAAACTGCTTTAATATTTATATTTTCAAAAGGATGATGATGACTTTGAAATTTTCAGTTAAGAAGCTACCTTGAGACTCTTACAACAGCATGGGAAAACAGTAAATTGCACAGTCCTGACCTTTTAAAATGCTCTTTAATATATCATGTAAAAAACCGTACAGTATTAAATAAGAAATTTGTTAGCTTTCAGCACAGAGGCAGGTTTATTAGCAAACAACTAAGTGGAACAAAAAATCTATAACCTTGATCTTATTGAAATAATTACAGAATCTTTAATGTCCCAGTAGGCATATACAGAGAAAAAGATGGAGCACAGAGAAAGACCACAGTAATGAAAACAGACAGAAATAGGCCATTCATCCTACCTTTTACTTAGTGCATACAAATGACTGTCAAAAGTAGAAGACAACACAAAAATGATTACTGACAAAAAAACAGTCTTTTTTTTTACTAGTAAATTTAAGGAATCTGTGGGACAAAACTGAAATGAAAACTCACACTCCCAACAAGTAAATATTTTTTTCATTTATCTGTATGCATAATCGACACTTTAAAAAAAAAAAACTCTGTAACATTGCAAAGTCAATAATAAATCTATTTGAAGAGTACTTAAAATCAGAAGAATGTCACTATTTAACTATTCTGTATGTTGTCCTTATTATATCCAATGCAGATTTACAACACACATGAATAAAGTTTTCAAAATTTAATTAGATAAAAATACACAGATATATTCAAATATCACACTGAAGGCAATGGCTGTTTGGGTAACTACAGTATGCAGAAGAATATGGCCAAATTTGCAATCCTGTAGCAAACTTATCTTTTGCATTTCCTTTAAAATTTATTTGGCCTTGAGTACAAAACTTAATGGCACAGAAGAATTCTGTCACAAGCCAAAGCAATGAGGACCATGTTGCTGTGCCTCCTTGGAGCAGACTAGAAGGCAGCATGTGGTTTCTCTACCTTCTCTCTTCTGCCCCTGGGATGGACTGAGAGAATTGGGGTTGTTCAGGCTGGAGACAGGAAGGCTCTGGGGAGACATTTTGCAGCCTTTTAATATATAATAACATATGCTTTAATTAAAACTATTTAATATCTGTATTGATGATCTGGATGAGGGGATTGAGCGTACCATTAGCAGATTCACGAATGACATCAAGTTGGGTCAGAGTGTGGATTTGTGGGAGTGCAGGGGGGCTCTTCAGAGGGATCTGAACAGGCTGGATAGAAGGGCCAAGACAAACGCCACGAGGTTCAACAAGGCCAAGTGCCGGGTCCTGCACTTTGGCCACAATAACCCCATGCAGAGTTGCAGGCTGGGCACAGAGTGGCTGGAAAGCATCCCAGTGAAAAAGGACCTGGGAGTGCTGGTCGACAGTGGCTGAACATGAGCCAGCAGTGTGCCCAGGTGGCCAAAAAGGTCAATGGCATCCTGGCCTGTATGAGAAACAGTGGTCAGAAAGACCAGGGAAGTGATTCTTACCCTGTGCTAGGCACTAGTGAGGCCACACCTCGAGTGCTGTGTCTGGGTCTCTTGATTCAGAAAGGAAATTGAGGTGTTGGACTGAGTCCAGAGAAGGCCAATGAATCTGGTGAAGGGTCTTAAAATGCACCAGAGGAGGTTTAGGTTGGACATTAGGAAGACATTTCTTCGTAGAAAGGGTGATTAGACACTGGAATGGACTACCCAAGGAGGTGGTAGAGTTACCATTCCTGGAGGTGTTTAAGGAAAATCTGGATGTGGCACTTAGTGCCATGATCTAGTTGACATGGTGGTGTTCAGTCATAGGTAGGACTTGATGATCTTAGAGGTCTTTTCCAGCCTAACTGATTCGGTGATTCTGTGATAAGGGGATTTTTAAGACAGATGGAGAGAGACAATTTTAAACTGAGAGGAGGTAGATTTGGACTGGATATAAGGAAGAAATCCTTCACTGCAGGGGTGGTAAGACACTGGAACACATTGCCCAGAGAAGCTGTCAATGCCCCATCCCCAGCAGTGGTCAAGGACAGGTTGGACGGGCCTCTGAGCAACCTGGTCTAGTGGTAAGTTCCCTGGAAGGTTCATGGCAGGGGAGTTGGAACTAGATGATTTTTAAAGGTCTCTTTCAACACAAACCATTCTATGATTCTATGATTCCTGTAGAGCTGAGTAAGATGTAACTGTTGTGGGTACAGACAGGAACTGCTTCTCTCAAAGAAAGCCAAGATATCAGCCTGTCCTTGCCCCTCCCTTTAACTTGAACATGCAGAGGTCATGGAGGCTTTGAACAAATTACTTACCACAAGCTGCAAAACACGCAATGAGCTTTTGGTCTAAAGAACAGGAAGCCACGTTCTTCTTCTTTTCTTCCAGGAAAAACAAGATTCTATGCAACCCTAAAATAAACTAGTTATTTCCCCTTTCCTGTCTCCCACTACTTAAATTAGTTTGGTTTTATTTTAATCAAACAACTTCAGTAATGCTTTGACATAACCCTATGGTGAGCCTTCTTCACGTTCACAAGGAAATGTGTAAAATGTGTTTCACTGAAGTGAACAAGATAAAGGTAAGTTACGTTTCACACCACACTGCCAACTGTGGCCAACTGAAAGCTATTGAAAGCAACTCCCAGTTTACAGAACTGAGATTCCTACGTCATTATAACAGAAATATCTTCCCAATAGATAGGGAGGGTAAATTTATTGTGAGGGAAAGGCTAATTATACAGAATACATCACAGCACGATGTAATTGTAAAAACACTTCAGAAATACTACAATCTTTGAATTACAACTTCCACATTTCATGCATAGTGGTATCCATTCCCTTCTCTTCCTTCCAGTTGAGAGGAAATACTAACAATCTCACACATAAAAGGAGGCCAAGAAATATTTTTGGGACAGCTGCCATTCCCTTTACTTTTCCTGGAGAGAAAGAAGTATGTCACATTATAGTCATAGTGGGAATAAAGAAATTTTAATTGTGACATAAGTTTGCTTTAAAGGAAAGGGCTTTATTAGGCTCTCCTAATTCTACAGGCTGCGATAACAACATCCAAAAGATTTTTTTAATTGTTCCTCTGCACAGTAAGTGAAGCTGCAACTCCCTAAGCGGGTTTCTGCCTATGCCAAACACCAGTTTCAAAGTCCAGCCCTGCATGCTCTAATACATTTAAGCAAAAGTACTTTACTTTTCAAAATAATTTCAACTCCCTTTATGTATTGCAAATTTAAATGATAACACTGTTGTCTAGAGATTAAGAACTCTTACTCTACACACAAAAAAAGGTTTTTTTTAAAGATCATTCTGAGTGAGGTTAATGTTCTAGCGGCTCATATCCTGCTGTTGCAGGAACTACCCTACTTCCTCTGAGCTACCAGAACCATAACCACTTCTCTTGTCATTATGTAATTGCTGTCCAGGTTGTCATTTTACTGTAGCTCTTTTCCCTACCTCTGGCTGTGCAACAGCATTCCAAGGAAGGTATATATCCAGCAGTCTTTGCTTGTTCATACTTTGCTTCTGCAGGGCATAAACTGTGCCTCCCCTCTCCCCCCGCAGGGAAAAACTGAGGTAATTGAGTCACACTGCATCTTGGCAGGAAAAAGAGAGGGAGAAAAGTGGTTTGCTATTTATTGTGACATGCCAAAAAAAAAAAAAAAAAAGTTACTTACTGGGAGATGATACCAAAATGCTGAATGGGAAATGAACATTATATTTAACCTAGCTACATGACAACTTAAAATTAACTTTTCTTTATTTATGGTGATATTGCAAAACTTAATGCTCTCTGCAGACGTTTTTAAAATTATGTTAGTGATCAGAACAAGTTTTCACTACAAAATTCTATTCTGAGTGAGCCCTTTAGCAGACATGAAATGTTAGTATTACGAGCAATAATTAGAACATTGTATGTATTCTGAAGTTTCTTACCACTTATTAACATTATTTTCAAGGTATGTGTTCCCCCTCTTTTGACTGCGAGGGCACAGACTAGGACAAACACATAGTGAAATGCTTGAAATTCATTATGCATCTTCTCAACCACTCCCTACACTCCCATTAAAAATGGGTAACAGTGTTCTTACAAAGGGTCAATACTGAGCACTTTGATTTAACAAAAAAGATGCTTTGCTGAATGTTTTAGGCATTTATCTGTGGTGCACAAGAGTTGCAGAATTTCTGCTCTGCTCCTTCTTTGTTTCAATTTTGAAGACAGTCCCGTCTCCAGATATGCATTAACAACAAGGCAAATATTTACATGTCAATACAGGTTTACCTTACTCTGGTCTGGGATGTTCTGTTCAAACCTGATCAGGGACAATTATCTGCCAGGGAACAGGGTTTTAAAGTGGTGGTGAATGCTCTGCAGAAGCACAAACTGAACCCACACCTGGTTCCCATGCCACTCTCCCTCTCCAGACACAACTCTTTACTGCAGGCTCCACCATCCACCCTAGGAAACACCAGCAAGTACAGTCTACCACGTCATTGACCCCTTTCCTTATCCTGCACTTTGCGGGGTGCAAGCCTCCAACAGTGTGCTCTTTAGTCATTGCCCCACAATTGATCATACACAATTTAGTAAGTTTCAGGCCTGAAATCTCCTGAATCTCCTGCACACCCAAACCATATGCCTCTTTAGATAGGAGAGACACAGAAGCATCAACCACCCAAATAAATTGCTGTAAATTATACTTTTTCACCAACAAAGGCTGGGACTCATTACAGATAAACATTTTTGATTTTCTGACCTCTCACTAAACAACTGCAGCTCATAAGCCATCACCTAAAACTAACAAAGCAGATGGGCTGGTTTTGGCTGGGGTAGAGTTAATATTCTTCACAGTGGTTGGTATGGGGCTGTGTTTTGGCTTTGTGCTGAACACAGGGCTGATAATATAGAGATGTTTTTGTTACTGCCAAGCAGGGCTTACTCAGAGGCAAGGCCTTTTCTGCTTTTCATACTGCCACAATAGTGAGGAGGCTGGGGGTGCATGGGAGGTTGGGAGGAGACACAGCTGGGACAGCTGCCCCCAACTGATCAAAGGGTTATTCCATATCATATGACATCATGCTCAGTACATAAAGCTGGGGAAAGAAGGAAGAAGGGGGACATTTGGAGTGATGGTGTTTGTCATCCGAGTAACTGTTATGCATGATGGGGCCCTGCTCTCCTGGAGATGGCTGAACACCTCCCTGCCCATGGGGAGCAGTGAATTAATTCCTCTTTTTGCTTTGTTTGTGTGCAAGGTTTTCGCTTTACTTATTAAACTTTCTTTATCTCAACCCATCACTTTTTTGGCTTTTACCCTTCTGATTCTCTCCCCAGTCCTGCTCGTGGGGGAGTAAGAGAGTGGCTGCATGGGGCTTGGTGTTGGGCTGGGGTTAAACCACAGCAGCAGGCAAGAGTTAGTAAGGTTTTCCTGATTTGCCTATGATCCATCTAGTTTTATTTTGTCATGTAACATTGTGGCTGGAAGAGCAAATACAATCAAGACACAGCTACTCATGATGGAAAGTGTAGGTGAAGCCTGAACCTTCATCTCCACCTGTAACTCCACTGATTTTAGCAGACCTACTCCAGAAATAGGGTGGAGGGCTGCCACATGCTATACAGCCTAGCTGGAGCTCACTAAGTGACAGATTCCAGCTCTTCATTCAGACACCATGCAGTGACATGCCTGCAGCTGCCTCTTCTGCCAGCTGGGCACCTTCAGGTCTTCTCTGGGGCAGCCCAGTGCTCTCTATGACTACCCTTTGTCTCCCTCACTTGCTGAACCAGGATGACGAAAAGCGCAGTGACCGCGTGGTAGAGTCAAGGGCTGAACCTTAATACCAGGTGTCTCATGCACCTCACAGTGTATTTAGGGCAAGCTAGGCCAGGCCAAGGATCAGCAACTAAAACCCAGACGATCACCCCAGCCTAGACTGTGGTCTTGCTTATCAAACTCCTCTGACCAGACGCTTGGCCAGACTGTGCACTGACTCCTTCCTGTATGACTGCAGCACACAAGGCCAAAGGGTGAGCTCCCCACACTTGCTCTGAGATGGAATTGGGTCCAGCCCCAGCACATAAGCAACTCTTGGAGTTGGAATTGTTTACAGACTCTCCCAGCTGAGTCTTTGTGGACCAGGTTCCTAACCATCAAACACGGATGGGTGAAACAACCAATTACTTTTTAATTCTTTGGCTCCCAGTACACGCTAAATCAGTCATAAAATCATGTGCAGCCTGTTTTGAGATTTGACAGCTACTACACACTTTCAAGTTGATTGCTACCAATTTAGAGCTTCTCAGAAACAAACATGGACAACCTGCAGATAGAGAGATTCACACATTTGGAAGAAGTGCCTTCAAAACTAGAAGTTTGAAAAGAGAGTGCTAGTATTAAAGTTCTATAAAAAGATATTATGGAATTAAAAAAAAAAAAAAGTAGAAATATTGTTTAGCAAATTACAGCCCAAATTCTGAAAGCAAAATGTTGCTGAAGGTAAGTAAGCCTAAATGTAAATAAGTGTGTGTATATATGAGTACAGATACAATATGAATGACAGATTGGAACATCTGATCTACACACCAAAAAATTTTGAGCAGATTGTTAATTTATTTTAGGCTGCATAGTAACACTTCTAAAATACACTAATCACAACAGTGTAAATACTTTTTAAGACTGGTGTAACATACATATTTAGCTGATTTCATGTTTTTAGGGATTAAAAATGAAGGTATCAAAACTTTTTTATCATCTGATGTGCTATCATTTGTGAAAAAAAAATCAATGCCATCGGGAAATTCAAGCATCCTTGGCAAAAAAAAAATCATATATGTATTCTTGAAATATGAGATATTTACACTGCATTGTCTAACTGACGTTATCCTTAAATCAACTCTACGTACTATTTTAATGATGTAATTGTCAACTGTGAAAAGAAGATAGCGAGAAATGATATTTTGAGGATAAATAGCTTAATTACGATTAAGGACTGTGCTACATACGCCGTGGGTTTATTTTGTTGGCAGGAAAAACATGTCAAAGAATCATGCAGTTCATTTAAGTCCAGTGGAAAACATTTGCTTTGAGTTTTAGCTTTATTTAACCTGAAACACCATTGAAAATTTGGAGGTAATTAAAAAAGCATTGCTAAATTCTATAGAAACTCAATCCACCTGCTTCTGGTAAAAGCTCCACTTCTTTCTAAAGATTCCTTTTGAGACATGGGATGATTTATTAGTTTCCAGATACTAAAACACACACATGGACCCTCACCCTCATCTTTGATATCATATGTTGTTTTCCCTCAGAATTTCCAAGCTAGGTCCCCACTTTCCCGCTTAAAAAAATCTTAGAAAAACTGCTCTGAGGGCTGGAACCTCAGGAATCAAGTTTTTATAATGGTACTTACACAGGTTTCAGAACAGAGATCCAATTGTGAAAATGACTGCTCAGTTCATGCTCAACGATAAGAGAGTTCAGGTGACTGTTTTCTGTTAATACCTTCTTGCCAAGATGTGTAGTACTTCATCTCTGAACACACCCAGAGGTTCTTAAATTTCATAAGGAGAACAGCTTACCTGATAATTCATATGTAGCTCCAAGAAATCAAAAATCAACAGTCTCTCTGCTTAACATATTGCATCACTTTATTTTTTCTGAGATTACGCCAAGCACAATTTTTGTATGAGGCAAAAACACTACTAAGGTGCCATTCTTTATTTGTTTATTTGCACACGGTCATTAATGACCACCTGTATTTGACAGGAGATATGACCTTACTACTAGTCAGTTGCATAAAACCAACAATTAAAAATATCCTGTCTTGTCATTTGAACTCAAGAAGGAGTTAATTTTTGCTATCACATTCTGAAAGATCAGAAATAGCCTAAACAGGAAAAGGCTTTCCTAGATGTCACAGGTTCTGCCTAATTTATGTACCTGTTGCATGTACAGTAGAGAAAGAAATCTGCTAAATCTTTCATCCTTTCAGGTTCAACTGGGTCTTGCCTAAGTTTCAAACAGCTTATTCACATCCAAGGTGCAGATGCAACCTGGCCACCACCACGCCTAGTGCTTCTTCTTTGCCAGAGACAGCCCTGAGAGCCGTATGAAAACATGTATAAGAGAGAGGCCCTGGAAAACCAAAACTGAAATATGAAGCCCATCTTAACACAATTCCTTAAACTGAAAATTATTAGGCACAGGATTACATTTGTTGGCAAGACAGGCTTTAATGAAAAACTGCTGTTCAAATAATGTATTTCACTATTCCAAAAATCTTCCCCTGAAGTAAAGTATCACTTGAAAGAACTATAAAACCAAAGTGCATCATATTATTCTATGTAACCATTGATTTGAGAAAAATATCAATGAACACTGTAAAATAAGTATTTGATTTTGAGATAATAACAATAATTTTGTATTTAAAGAAGCAAGACTAATGTTCCAATTCTTTGTTTGGGAAAATATTTTGATAATCAAATTAACTAATGACATGAATATAAAACATCATTCAATTTTCACAGCCAAGCAAATAATCTGTATCAATGATTTGGAAGAGTGATTCATATTTATATGGTTTTTTTAACTAGTAGAGATACTGAACATTGTCATATTTATTTAATTAGATTATTTTATGTTGTTTACAAAGATTGAATTTAATAAGGAAATTAGAACTATATAACAAAAAAGTCTGCTTTTAATAAAAATAAATCATCTAATTATTCATTTTTAAATGCATCTATTCTAAGCTTTAATTTTGTCAAATTTATGCTTAGGAAATGAAACTGAGTATTGAAAAAGATGGGTATACAGTTCTGTCATAGTTTGACTCCAGCTAGTAACTGAGTGCCACTACACCACTACCACTCAGCTACTCGTTCACCCCCACTTCCCCCCAGTAGGACAGGAAGGAGAATCAGAGAAGGGTAGAACTTGTGGGTTGAGATAAGAACAGCTTAATTATTGAAACAAAGTATAATAATAATGCTATTACCACTATTAATAACAATTTTAATGAAAAGGAAGATAATAAAAAAAAAAGAAGGATAAAACTCAAGAAAAACACATAATGCCCAAAACAGTTGTTCACCACCTGCTGATCAATGCCCAACCCACCAGCCCTTTCCAGGCAACTCCCCTCAGTTTATATACTATGCATGATGTTCCGTGGTATGGAATATCCCTTTGGCCAGTTTGGGTCAGCTGTCCTGGCCGTGCTCCCTTCTGGCTTCTCATGCACCTGCTCAGTGGCAGAGCCTGGGAACCTGAAAAGTCCTTGACTTAGAGTAAGCACTGCTTAGCAACAGCTAAACAGCAGTGTGTTATCAACATTATTCACATACTAAACCCAAACCACAGCACTGTACCAGCTACCAGGAAGAAAATGAACTCTATCCCAGCCAAACCCAGGACAAGGTCCCTTTGTGAAACTCCAATGTTCAGTTGAGCTAGCCTAGGATGAAAATCAGGAAAAAACCCCAATGATTTGAATGATTAAATCAAAATTAATCTCTTTTAAAGTCCTGTCTACAATTCAAAAGTCTGACCCATGGACAGGCATCTGATTTTTTCTTTCGAGTACATTTAAGGTAATGGTGTGACTATACCAGCATTTTGTATCACACCCTGCAGTAGAGCTTTTCAAAGCAGAAGTCATGATGTACAAAGGCAAATTGGATATGACATCGAAATTGATCACTGTAAATGCAAAAATTTCTGTTCTCTTTCCTAATGGTTACAGCCCTTAACCAGAATGGAGTCTTGGGCTCTGTCCCCTCACCCAAAAGTATGTTTGCTCTCCCTAAAATTGAATTAATGAGTAAAATATGCCTAAACTGTAAACGCTGAGCAGCCTTAATTAGGAAAAATTTGAGGTTTCCACAGAAATAGCTGCTGTTACGGCTACAAGCAGCACAAGAACTGAGCATCTCCCTGTGTGGGTATTTTCAGATGCTAAAGATGTGAAGTGGCTGGGTGGCAATTCAGGTATTCTTAATGAAAAAATTAGTTGCTTTAAGTCCTTGCCTGACTGTAGGCATGAGCATCGTACAGAACATATAATCTAGCATTTTTACTCTAGTAAGCCAAATCAATTCAGTTATCTCAGGTTATCTCAGGTGTGGTGCAAACAACGAAGAAAGTCCTGGGCCTGAAGACCTACGGTGTCTGTGAAAACCAACCACAGAGTTGGTGTTGCAAATTATCAAAGGAGTTGAGGGAGAGCAAAGGGCACTAGTGACAATCACTGATTACATTAATTATCTGAATATATAATGCACATGTTCTTGTTTATACATATATAGGATTTATTGTGATAATAATCTGCATCAAACAAAACCAAGCCGTCTAGAGTCCTCATATAAAAACCAATATGCAGCTTTGAGCATTTTCTCAAACCCAAAACACACTTCAGTCTCCAGATCTACATCTTTATCCTGAGTATCAGCCCTCACCAGCAAAAGGTGAGACCCAATGTCAATGGGTATTTCAGTACATACATAGAAATCTCAAAGTCTGTGATGTCCAAGACGAAAAGAGAATTTTAGCCAAATGCACAATGACTCTAATGAAAGTCTTAGCAGAACACTTGAAAATAAAACTTTTGGATTTAGCCTTAAAAAAAAAAAAAAAAAAAAAAAAAAGTAGTTTGGTAGGATGTATTATTATGCAAAAGCAAGATATTCCACTTTTCCCCTGTAGCTTCATAAACGATGCATTTGAGAAATGGAGTGTTTACGTAACTACAATCATGCATATATTTTGCCTTCAGCAATTTTAATAATATAGACAGAAAATGGAGTTATCTTCATTATGAACTTCATATGTACAACTTCATAGGTAGCACTGCAGTTAGATAATAAAATGAAATAAAGATAGCACTTTAGGCTATATTCAAACCTTATTTCCATTTGTAGAGATCAAGGGTATAACAGGCTTGCTATTTGTAGACCATACAGTAACTTTACTAACAGAACTATGCATTTTTCCCCTAGCACAGTTACATGATCCATGAGCTTCCATACAAAAAATGTGTTTAGCTCTTCAAAGTTATTTCTTATGGCTAGTTTCCAAAGTTGAAACACATGATAATATCAAAAGATACTTGTTATTTACTGGGTCTCTCCACCACTAAACCCCCACAAGCCTTGGCAAGAATAGCATTTGTTAATATAAGAGTGGGAATATAAAGTAATTTGACTATACTAAACTGCATGTCAAAAAGAAATGAGTACTATAGTTATCAGCCATTTTCCTAGTTATCACATGCATTCAACATGATAAGCAAAGAGTATCTTGGTGAACCTTGAACTCTGCAGAGATGCAGATGAATTAGAGCTTTGGAGAACATGCTTTTTTCTTATCAGCATACAAACAGATAATAGCTTGGTTTTGGCAGGGATTCTTTATAGCTAAAGTACTTCCCCCTCAGGGAATCATACTGTCATTTGTTTTTATTTTCAAAATGAAAACAAATGGCACTGTAACTCCTAAGGGTGAAAATTCAGTCTACTTTTTCCCCGGCACTCCCATCTATTCATTTTCAGTTAGATGGAATATAGATATAGTTTTTCCCCCCTTTGGCTTCCATTGCCACAAAATGTATTCACTAGCTGTACAGTAATTAACAGCTCTTGACTGGAAAACTGCCAACATGTACAACGTGACACTCTTCCTTTGAACACTAACAAAGTGCATAAGTAATTTATGTTGGATTAAATATCCCTAACAGGGACCCTTAAGTAACCCAATCACTTTAAACAGGCTCCACATGTATGCTCCTGTGCAGTGAAAATGTCAGACAGTGATAACCCACTAATAGCACAGTTCTAACTATATTCCAGCCATTAGCATTTTATGACATCAATCCTCATTAAACGTGGCAAGGAAAAAGATACTAATGTTTCCCAATTTTGCAGCCAAGGTGGAAGAGAAATTGCGAAAATGTAGACAGGTGCTGTCTCCCAAAAAGGATTAACATTTTTTAAAATGTGGTTGCAATTTTCTGTTAGTACCTTTGTTTGTATTGAAAGAAAGACAACAAAGAGGTAAGGGCTACAAGGACCTCAGTGGAATCCAGCCAAGAGTGAAAGAAAAGACTGGTATTTCAGCCATTGTGCTCCCTGCTAAAGCACTGTGCCAACTCATCTTCCAACCCATTATATGAAATTTAATTTAACCTGCTATGCAATTAATTCAGATGTTCAGCCTATTTTTCTCATGGCAGAATCCCTCACACAATGCCTTATTTAAATATTAATCAGTCCTCTTTCAATTAGGACTAATTTGCTTCACAGGGTTTCTCTCATCTTCTGATTGCAGGAAAATGGAGGTAACTTGCAACGTTTGAGGATAATTAACATGGTATTTTTATAATACTGATACATCAAATGGGACCTTAATGAACCCCGCTGATTCCATTTAGTAAAGCATGCCTCAAAGTTATAATCAAGAGGAAAGACATTGCCATCTGTTTAAAATACTAAGGAGCACAATTTAAACACAGAATAGTTTTTTCTTTAAACTGTCTATTGTAGGGGTTTGCAAAAGTCATTTTTTTCATGGAAACTAATTGAAAGTATTTAAATTTGAACCTTTTATTACATTTATGCAAACAGTATCTTCCTAAAATGTAGAGGGCCCTTTAATTAAACGTTGACAAACTCACATATAAGTAACGTTTGTTAATGTTAATTTTCCAAGCATGCTGTGCATTTGAAACGGAAGCAACACAGTCAGATTTTACTCTGTTCTAGTGAACATAATATTTTGTGCTCAGTAATCGAAGAGCAAACTCTTCAAAACACTCTCCCCTCCCCAAAAAAACCCCCACAACCCCAAACCTTTAGTCTTTGCAAAATGAAAAATAAAGGCATATGTTGTTCATTTGTTGGTTACTAAAAAAGGCAAACAAGTTAACATTTACACATGACCAGTTGCTCACAAAATGTTCCATCTGCTACAAAGAAGGTCGAAGTTCATCTTTCTTATGTTTAGAATTGCTCTACTGTTCCTAGGTAACCTGTAGTCAAAACCCATGTGACTGAGATATCAGATCCTGACTTCATCATGAAAGAAAAGTCCTTAGTGTGAAAAAACAACAGTGAAACACAGAAGATCAGACCCCTTGCTTCATTTTCACTCCTCTGTAAATTTTAATAGTTCATGATTAAGTACTGACTGAGCCATAAAACTTGTTCTTTTTAAAGTCAAAAATATTAGTACACATGACCCGTTAAAGATTCGGTATTTTGCTTTTTCTTGTGTAAATATACTCTCCTGAATATGTGACTATGAAAAAGGAAATGTCATCACTCTGTAAATGTCAACAATTTACTGTAAAAGAACACAGTGCAAAACCAAAAAATTAAGTCACAGCAATTCTGAACTGCTGAAACATGATTTCTGGCAGCTCAGCTCTGTGTGGATTCTCATGCACCCAATAGTATGTTTGTTTGCTCATCAGCAAACATTTGTCAGCAGTCGCAGGACTACTAACAAACCTCTTCCCAAATGCAGTGCGTACTTTCACAAAACTTTGCAGTAAGTTAATGATTTTGAAATTTCATTATGCTTGAAACAGGTTAAGTTTTACTGGGAAAGACTGTTAATCAGGCTAAGAGAAAACCTGATCTTAAAAGCCATGCCACTTCAGAAATGGATTAAAACCTCAGTTCAGATCACTGGGCCTCCTTAAACTATAGCAGCATTGACTAAAAACTGTAAAAAAAAAAAAACAACAAACACCTATGGGCATCCTGGTGTTGCTGTGGGTTTTATACCCATCCAAGGCTAGAGAGGACATCTGGGAGGAGATGACTACAAGCTGAAGGGAGCAGAAGAAGAATAATCAGCCTTCTAACAATCTTTGCCTAGTAGTCCCATCTCTAGAGGCCCCTTTTGAGCCAAAAAAAGCTTGTATTGTATGTAAATTGAACCACAGCCATCCCTGGGGACTGGGCTTAAGCCAGATAACTCTCTGATGTGAATACACAGAAACAAAGATATTTTAAGAAACTTTCACATGCCTGAACTTAGACTTTCACTAGGTGGAAATTATACTACACCACAGATGTTTCTCTGATACATTTGTTTCTTTCTTTTCCTTTTCAAGGCCACAAATGTCTTGAAGACTACTTTGATCTCCTGCTGATAGAAGTTATAGAGATTCTGTATGAGTTCATGGACAAGTAAAGGTGGAAATATAGAAGTTTATGGAATTAAACTTGAATTGAATGTGACGGTTCACTTAACCTAAATAAACACTACATCCAAGCATAGAAAGATATTTGTTTATTTGCAAAATTCACAAGACATTGACTTCTTTTTTTTTTTTTTTTTTTTTTTTTTGGTGCACTTTAGGGTTAATTTTAGCAACTTTTCAGTACTCCATATCACTATTTGCTTGAATTAGATGTGCAGTTCTGAGTACTTCAAAGCATTTAACTTTATAAACAATATAAGAAAGCCATCCAGCTTGTCATCCATTACTCAGTAATCAAGAATTATTCAGTTTCTTCAAAATTATCTTTTCATTCACCACTGCCTTTATGTGGCTGAACTTTTGCAAGCTTCTCCTTAAATCAGTTTCTATTTTTTTGTAAGGTAACTTAAACCCAGCATATTGTGATGTTGTACTTCTAATAATATGAAGAATACCTTCTTAAGAAGGATATCTGATCCAAAAGGGTAAGAGACTCTTGCATTATCTATACATTAGTTGATATGCTGGAACATTGCATTTTGTTTCCTTAACTGTTAAAGAATCAGAAAATACTTGTGCAGGAGAATTATAGAATTATGACTCTTTTAGTTGTAAAAATCTCATGATTTTGGATCTGTCAAAGGATGTGGTAAGGCCAATTTGTTATCTACACCAACCATATGTGGTAGACAGCCAATAAATAATAAATTGCTCTCAGAGCTGAAAGGTCTGTAAGTAGAATGAATATCAACTGTTTAACATGAATATGAAGGAGCCTCCACTTTGTATAGCTAGTGCCTTTCCCACTACCTAGCTAGAACTTGTCAAAAAAGAGTTCTAAAATGTCACATTTTCGAAAAAAAAAGGTTAACCTGGATGCAGCATACAGCTAAGATGATTCCAGTGCTCTGTTTTGGAATTATCCTGAATAAATCTGTCTAAGCCACATTGTCACTGACTATTCTGTGACTTCTCCTGTAAAGAGTAAAGGATCTCTGGGTTACATCAAAGATGTAACAGACTCATAAAAGAGTTTCTTGTGCTGCTGATAGTTGACATCCAAGTGTGTCTTGTGTCATTCAGTTGGCTGTTTTCTGCCTTCATGCTTCATCTGGCACAGCTCATCCCTGTCTATAGAGGTATTCAGAGAAAGGGGGTGACAGGCAGCCACTGCTGTGAATAATGAAGACTGTAGTGTTTAATCAGATAGTCCATGGGGTGAGTCCATGCTTGGGTGAGATTTATGGCTAGCACTGGACACTTAGGAATCTTGCTGGGTCCATGAAACTTCACCCTCATAGATCTATTTTGCAGAAGAAATAATGAGAAAATTCTCACTTTGTAAAGAAATCATAAAAGCAGATCAATGAGTTGCACCCTTGAACGATACAGCTAAGGTGAATGCATTCAACTGAAAGACTGAATAACTGACTGAGATAAGAGAAAACCTTACTATCCTTTGAGTATATATGCCCATTTATCAGATTTATTATCAAGATGATTTTTAAATCTTTTATTACGATGGTTATAGCATCTCCACTTCCAGACTTAATGGCTGTTCCATAAGCTCCATCTGGAACTTGTTCAGTAATAGAGTGGACTTTATACCACCCAGTTCCTACAGCTGACCTGACTACACTTTCACTTATTAGCTGAGACATCTCAAGGAATAATATAACTAGATGTGCAGAAAGAGGTTTGCATTTATTTTAAACTCCTAATAAAACACTGTAACAAAACTCTAGGGCCAGTTGAAAGTGGAGTATGTCTGACTTAATTTTAAACCAATTTCTCTTTCCAGGTATGCACTGCTGTTTACATGTATATTAATACATTTAAAATGGAAAAATAAATATATTATAAACAAACAAAAGCAAAAATAAAACCACTGTGAAACTAGAACAGAAATAAGTATAATTTATTTCAATTAGTTATCTGAGCAGCTTTAAAATTCAAAAGCACTCTTTTTACCAAAATACACATTTAATAAAAGTGCCCATGATAGAAACTGTGTGACTTTTCCAAAGGCAATGGCACTGTGTGTTAGTTTCCAGCCCTTATTCCTTTATTTCTACCTCCACTCTCCTATGCCAAACTCGTGTTGGGACCTGAGACACCTGTTTGAGTAAGCCAAAGAGTTTACACAATAATACATTGTTTTGGGACTATATTAAACTCCCTCTTCTGTTTCCTGAATCCACATAAATTTTGTAAACAAACACTCCCTCCTACAAGAGGGGAGAGTTTTCCATTTTTTTTTCTGTTTTCTATGACTCAGTGGCTCACAGCACAGCACTAGCAAACAATTCTTTATACCATAAGGAAATATACAAGTAGCATGTTAGGAAAATAAACCAGATTTAATTATTTCAGTTCAAATTTCAAAGGAATTAAAAAAAAAAGTCCTAAGGCATAGAAAGCAAAAATCCATTATTTTTACATAAGGCTCATCAAAAAAGATGGACTGCAGCCACCAACACTGACAGAACTGTCAATAATTAGCAGATTTGAAAATATAAGTTTCTCATGCCAATCACATTAATTTGGCAAAGGTAGCAGCCACATATTTGCCAGTTGCATGTGTTATCTCGCTGCTACACCCTCACTCAGTGTTTCACTTTGGCCAGAAAAAGTAGATGTGAACTCTGCTAATGTCATGGATGAAGGGCAGGTCAGAGCATCCAGATGAGCAGTAGGACAATGCACATTCCATTCCTGTCAAAAGGTTTCAGAAGACTAGCTGGCAGGTAGCTAAACACCACACAGTCACTCCCCTATGCCAGTAGGATGGGGGAGAGAACTGGGGGGGAAAAAAAAAAAAAGTGGGTTGAGATAAGACAGTTAAATAGGACAGAAACGGAAGTGAAAAAAAAATTAATTAATAGAATAGTAGAATTTCACATCACAAAACAACTGATGCACAATGCCAGTGCTCACCACCTGCTGACTGATGCCCAGACAATTCCTGAGCAGTGGCCCCTGGCCAACTTTCCTTTCAGTTTATATACTAAGCATGATGACATATGGTATGGAATATCCCTGTGGTCAGTTGGAGTCAGCTGTCCCATCTATGTCTCTTTCCAGCTTCTTGTGCCCCCCAGTCTCCTGAAGGGTAGGAGAAGTTGAGAAGTCATTGACTTAGGGTAAGCACTGCTTAGCAACAACTAAAATATCAGCATGTCATCAACATTATACTCACCCTACATTCAAAACATAGAACTGTACTAGCTAAAGAAAATTATCTCATCTGAAACCAGGACAACTCCTATACCACTTCCTTTCCTTCCCTCAATTAATACTGATGTAACCACACTGGAGGGAATCTGGACCACAAATGAGAACATTCCCTTTTGGGAAAAAAAAAAACCACAGACAATTTCCCTAAGTAAATATTTAGGCGCTCACTGCTTCTTCCCAGTAAATGAAGACTAACTAATATTTCATCAATCTACCTATCCAAAGGGTGGCCAAGTCTCCACTTAGACACTGCCTCAGTTTGAAAACCTTTGAAAGAACTGTGTGCCATCTCTGAAATACAAGGTAAAAGCTCAAAAAACAACATGAAGGGGAGGGAACAACTGAATGTTATTATTTTGAATCTGCATTTTCATTTCTGAATTACAGAAGAGAGAAGTCCAATCAGAAAAAAAATTACTCTGTCTCCAGGAGTAGAATTATAAAAGTAGACTGAAAATAATTTGTACTCCTTTCCCAGAGGGATGGGGATGGAGTCTACAAAGGTTTATCTTCCACTGCTAGAGCATATAGCCATGGGGATTGAAGACACTGTCCTGCTGCGATCCTGGGATATGCTCCCCAGCTCTGGATTTGCACAGAGATGACATGATCTAGTGATGAAGCCAGCAAGAGAGTCGTTATCAGATCCTTGGGAATGAGGCCTGAACAGCCCCTGGTTGGAGTCATTTACAGCATTTTTGCATTCATATCCATGTTCCACTCCTCATCAAAGTGCACTCTCATTACATAAGGAGAAGGGAAGGGTCCAACCCTGTTTTTTCACTATACTCTCTATTTATAATGGGTGAATCAATCAATAAATAACAATGTTTTTCTGCATCATATTTACAAATACTGTGTCGCTGGACAACAGAAATGCCTAGAAAGCATTACTAGAGATTGAGATTTACAATCTGAAGAAGAAAAACATTCACTTTGCATCTGCAGCCCCCTTGGAACAGAAATTACTTGAAAATTTAAACCTAAGAATTTGGAAGAACTAGTCACTTCAAGTCTGAGCATTCCAAAATAAACAGATAAAAGTGTCATTGCTAAAAGAAATCACAGCTTGACAGCATGGAGAAAATAAATATAAGTGCTTGCAGCAATACTCTGAAAGAAGAACACAAATATCTGACAGATGACACTTTTTTTTGGCCCAGTTCAGGAACTGCCAACAGGTTAAGATCTAAAGCAAATTCAAAATCATGTTTTTTCTAGTGTGTTATGGCAAACAGCATTCCTGAGCTATTTTGCAGAAATACAGCCTGACAGAAGTATGCCAGTAATTTTTTGCTAATCAATTAAAAAGTAATAAATGTGTAAGATGATGCCTAAGAAATACTTTCAACCATAAAGTTTCAGAAAATAAAATGTGAAATGGAGGTGTGAAAGCATTTTGTCAAAAAAACTTTCTTGATAAATCCACCACAGGGAGAACAATAAAAAAATAATGAGCACTCTTCCCAACATCTCTGGGAGCCTGATCTTTGAATTAGAATAGAATGTGGTTCAAGATCAGGTTTACTATTCTTGGGGGAAAAATAAACCCTGTATTTTTGTTGGTGGTGTTTTTCCATAGCTAGTTGCTTTGTCATATCTTTCATCTTACAAAAAAGCTTCAACTGGAACTACATTACTATCTAATGACTTAGAAGAGAACCTTGTTTAAGGTGGAACGTGGTCTATACATTGTGGATGTTACATTTCAAAACTTACAATACTGTTAAAATGAACTACTAGTTTAGGATTAGAAACGGTGATGGGAAAAACTTACTGTAAATGCTTGGATTTGCTTGGATATCAACTCTCACAAACTATTTCTTTGCTGTAAGTTCACCTTTGAAAGGATTTTGGCACCTGCAGAAATTCTTTTTCAGAGGAAGGGGAAGCCAATGAGTAAAGGCAGGAAACATGTCTCGTACTTGATGAAGGTGAATGAAGACATGCCAGTGAATGAGAACACATTATAAATCTGCTGGACCAAATATAGCATGGATATGGAACAGCTGGCTATACCTGCCACTCCCGCTCATATTCTGCTACATCCACTGACATCTAAGTACGCACTAGTTATTACATGTTAAAGTTTGAAGAATCCATCCATCACTCCTATGAGCTTTTTAAGTATTACTCTCAGCATATGGCTCTTCTGTGCACAGATGGATCCAGTTCTGCAGCCTATGTTCAGATTAATGATCACAAGTAATATCCTTGGAGTTCACTGTGATCTCATGCAACTTTAATTCCACTGACTTGAACAAAGTTACCGATTTACAGAACTGCGAAGGAGCTCTGGACCTCTGCTTTTGGTGAACTCAATCACACAGGCGCTATTTGACAAGAAAATGCTTATGTGATCATAAACTTTAACATACTGAAAAATTAAATTGAAGATGAACACATTATGTGCAGTATTTATCAAGAAAACTAAAGAACGGTTAACCAATGAAAACAACAAAATACAATTTCTTCAGCTAAAAAAAATAAATTACTTCTGTTCCTCTACAAAAGCATTGTTGATCAGGTTTTTGTTTGGTTTTGGTTTTGGTTATTTGGTTTTGTTTGGTTTTTTTGTTTTTGTTTGGTTTTTTGTTTGCTTTTTTAAATGAACTGGTTAAAAGAAAGGTATATCTCAGGGATACAAGGCAATCTAAACAATGGTTAAGATTTAAGTTTTAACTTGAGAAGTGCAAAGCTTCTTAAAACATACTGAGGAAAACAAGCTGCATGTGCTGATAAAATTGTATGCACTGATAATTCCCCCATACCTACACTTTACTACAAAATACAGGTATTGTTATGTTAAACAGAAAAATATTTTTCAGTAGTTCACTGAAATCCTATTTCCCACCAACTCTTTCAAGACAGTAATGTTATTGAAGTGTACTGATACTTTCACAATGAACTTATTAATAAGAAAAACTAAATGAACAAAGAACCTGGTAAGAAACTTCAGACATTCCCATCTCTGGGTCACCAATCCTGAAAGGTTAACAGATGAAAGGGGAGTTTTCCTATGAACTGTCAGGGGAGTAAGAGGCTTTTGCCCCCACTAGCACCAGCCAGCGTGAGCTCTCACATCATTCCCAACACTGTGCAGCTGCACAGCTCACACCACTGATGTGGCACTAGCCCACCCAGCAGGATAACTGCAGCATCCCAAGGTAGACCTCAGCCATGGTTCTTGTCCGTTCCACAGTGCAGGAACAAACATGTGAAATACAGACTGTCCAGAAAAGCTCTGAGCAGAGACAGACACCGAAGCTGCAGAAACACTCTTCTTGAACAGCATCTGTCATCTGCCCTAAATGCACGTCAAGCAGTTGGCCAAGGAGGTTACTTATGGCCTAGACCTTTGCAGAGTTTCTCCAGAGCCACACGCCACCGGAGGAAATGTGTTGATTTTCTTGTCTGTGTTAGCCCACAGTCATGCATTCAGCAGCTAAGTAGGGAGACTAAATTTCCATTTCTGTCAATCCAGTATTTCCTACAGGTCCTAAATTTACTGCACCAGAAAGGCTGAACATTTTCAAGATTTGAACACCAGGGTGAAGTAATGAAGATATTATACACGTGGAAAGATCACACTAAGCACATGTTGTGGTTAAACATTTTAATATTTAACATTAACAGTTTCCCTGTGAGGACTGGAGTATTTGATATAGTTATATACAGACTGGATGTGGCACTTAATGCCCTGGTCTAGTAACCACCATTGTGTTGGATCAAGGGTTGGATTTGATGATCTCAGAGGTCTTTTCCAATCTGGCTGACTCTATGATTTTATATTAAAAAAAATTAAACGTTTACTATTAAATTATGAGAACTTGTATTTCTCCTGCAGTGCTTCTTTCAAACCAGGATCAGTGTTATCTGTTGTCTTCATGAATATTGAAATAATTAATTGATTAGTCAAATGTTAACAATTGTTACTCAGGCTGTGCCATGAGATTATGTACTCACACTGAGAATCAATGGTAATTAAGTAGTTGATCAATGCAGGCACCTTTTCAATGTGTACACAGCTCCAAAATACAAGTTCAGTGGAAAAACTAAATATGAGTGAAAACTCTTCATTGCAAGTGAGTTTTCATCACTGAAAACTATTTTCTCCTCAGTGTAATGCTCAAAAATGTATTCCTTTTGCTTTTTGACATGAAGTAGAGAACTCCATGACATTGACAATGCATGTAGTTTAAAGAATGAAAACCTCTATTAGACATTGCACCCTATCATAGAGAAAATCTGAATAAAATCACCAAAGCAGGCTGATATTCAAGCTATTCTGGTGCCAACTAAAATGAAAGCAAGGGAATGGAATATACTCAGTTATCAGTGTCTTTAATTTACATATTATTACAGGGATCAAGTTGAAGCATTTCTGATGGACATTTCTGTACTGTACAACACTTTAAAAAACTTTTAAAAGGTATTTCTAAAACGATTCCCTTTAAAACTCTTGTATCAACCATGGAACTGATTTTTCTGGTCATGAACATGCCATTAATATGTAGTACTGCCTCAATTTTACATATACATGCAAGGACACATATACACGTTTCCATGTATGAAAACACAAAAGTGCACTAAATTGAATAAAAAATTTATCTAACTGAATCAAGAAACTTATATTAACAGTTTTTAAACCATACACTTATTTCTAAACATCTTACAATTGATTGTTCTCCAATAATTTCACTACTTTTTCACTAGTAAATTGTAAAAATATTTACAATACCCAAAGTGGTATTCAGAATTTCCCATTTTTACCGTGATACTTAATGTAACTTTCCCAAATTCCACTGGATACAGTCATAACAAAAAATATTATATAGGTAGAAGGAAGCACTCAGTGAATCGGATGGTTTTATATATATATATATATATATATAAATTTTTTTATTATGTGAACATTCCGTAACCTGTTGCAAGAGTGATGTCAACCTTTCAAAACAAAATCTGTTTAAATCTAAAATGAAACGCTATACAGCTCATAATAACTGATATTCTATCTTGGTTTGCTTTTTATTTCACCCTCACAGAAAATAAAATTTTGTTTTTTTCACACAATTACCTGAAAAACTTGAAACAGACAGAAAAGGACAGCTAGCTTTACCAAAAGTTTCAGAGAAACTCTAGGAATTAAAACATTTCCAACCTACCTTTGCTACATGATCTGAACTCTATGTTTATATCCTGTAAGTATATAAAAACCATGACACTGCAATAAATAACATTTTTCCTTTTCAGTTAACCGTAGTGAATATTTTACTCATGATTCCTCCTCTGAGTATGGTGTATGATATTTCTGCACAGGATGTATGTGTGATTAACATGTTTAAATGTGCATGCACAAATATAGTATTTTCATATAAAGACCAGTATTTTTCTAAATTAAGACCAAACAGGACTTCAGTAGTATAAGTTTTGCTCTTGTTGCATACACATAACTGCTATTGATGCTAGGAATAAAAAAGAACACAAAAAAGCCCTGAAGAAAAATGCTTTGAAGACTGAAGAGGATTTACTCACAGTGTTTAAATTAAAGCACATAATACTCTGACACTGACTAACTTTAATTCTACTGAAATACAGACACCATAATATTCAATCCCCTACTATCTGGGGCAATTGCCTCTTCTTCCTCATTTCCTAGTATGTTTGATTAATATAGATAACAAGGCATCTTTGGTCTGAAAGTTTCCTTCTTTAGGCTAACAAACAGAACAAAAAATGATGAAGCACTTGGTATAGGTTTGCACGCACTCTAAAACAACCATTCTCTCAGCCTTGCTGCACTGCCCGAAGAATTTCAGCAGGTTTGTCTAGGAAATATATTACCCTGTCTTGACTAGAAAAAAATATAAACCATAATTTTAGCTATTGTTTTCATTCCTTTTATACTGACCAATAACTCAGTTTTCTTATATCTGGCAATGCAGCCTCTATAACATAGTTTGGTTTGTACTGGCATTTGTGCACCATTTTTCTTTAAGTGTCATGAATCTCAAACAGCTCTACAGAATGAATTACTGTGTTCGAACAAGCATTTCTGCAGTATGATATGAAGCACATGGATCAATCTGTAGGTAGTATTAAAAGACCAAACATGATTATTTGTAGTTGTGGATTAACCTATGGAGTTTTCAGATATAGAACTCAACAAATACCAACTGAAAGAAAAACCTTAGCATAATGGCTTATATGAAGGATAAAATCTCTAACACTACAATGCCACCTTATTGAGTTTGCTCTGACACCTCTCTAACTCAAGCACGATGTAGGTCCCAAACATACAGTGTTCATTCACAAGCATTAGAAGCAATCCTGCAAGTCTGAACTTCTAAATGTTCCCAAAGATGGAGGAATAAATGTTTTTGGGCACAGATATAAGAAATTCTATAAGCCAACAATCACTGCTGCTGAGCATTTCCTAAGAGTTACTGAGTCTTACTTACACAGAGGACACTGAAAGGACAAGCCCAATGTTTTTAATCTTATATCTCTTACTTTAAACATTATTTCTTTATCCTCCTTTGAAACAGGAGTATACAAAATAAAAACTCTACTTCCATAGTCTTCAGGTTATTAGAATATGATTACAGATCAAAGTATTGAAAGAAGCGTAAAAACAAGTAGATAAAAATACAAAGACTTCCACAGGTATGGCAGTGTTATTTTAAACTGAGTACTCAGAAAGTTTATTTTAATAATTAATCAAATAGCTGTACTATAATAGCAATAAATTATTTAAAATATAATTAACTCAATTATAAACATTTCTTATGAATACATAAAAGATTGAAATTCATTAACATATAAAAACCACTACAAGTTATAGTCTATAAATACACTCAAACAAGACTTTTAACTGCTGAAACAAAAATGCACAATATCATCCAGAATTAATGAAAGTCAATATAATGATACCAGGATACTCCTTCAATTTCACATAGTCTTCCCAACTAACAATCTTATAGTTATAGCTCATATAATTCCTTCTTTGATATACTATGAGCTATTTTCAGTCTCAAGTTATCTCAAAAAGCCCAGCTACCACTGTCTTAGATAATATTTCTGTTGATTTCAAAGTTTCTCTGGTTTACATAGTGCAATTCAGGCAAGTATAAGATCAACATATTTATTATAAAGTTTTATTGCCTAAAACTAAAGTTAATTAACTTCTTTATGCTGAGTGGAGGACACGACAAGACTTACTGTCCCAGTGAAAGACCTCAATAATATTTTCAGGAGAGGGAGTGGAGGAAGAGAGTAATTTCTAAGAAAAGAAAAATTAAAAAATAAAAGCACTATAAGAAGCACATTAAAACTGGAAAAAGCACCATGATCACAAGACCAAGAAATAGTTTTAAAAACATGGTAGCACAAGAGAAAGACCAGTGTTGGACTGTGCACAGCAAATGAAAGGCATAATGGAAACTGCTCACTCACACTGTATTTTATTCTAAAAACATATGGAGTTCATGTTTTCAGTCTGTTTGAACACTATAAATGGCTTTAAATTTCGAAAACCAATAACATCCGTGACATTACTCTCTATGACAAGAATTACGTACAATATTATATATTAAGTATAAGCATGAAAATTTTACTGTTACCAGCTGTGGTATCTAAAAAAACAACTAACCCGTCTCTATCCACTGATTACCACTGGCAGCAGGCAGCTGGCCTGCACAGGAGGCTAGAGAGGTGCTCTTCTAAAATCCAAGCATGGGATTCTGAATTTGGCTGGAGTCTTTATATTGACTTCAAAGCACTGATGATACTTCACCTATCTAATTGTCTTCTCCAGTCTTCTGGAATTAGTAGTGCCATACGTAAGGGATCTAGCACCTTAAGGTGCGAGTATTTAAGCAGAAAAAAAGAGTGTCTTCTAAAAATATCCATAATTATTGTAGCAAATGGGAGTTAATAGATCTGCAGTGATCAACACTCCTGTTCATTACAAAATAGGAATACACACCAGAGACATTGGTTTGGGTTTTTTTCAAGTTATCCAAACATTTTTATCAACTTGACATTTGATGCAATTTGTGATTCCTGAATTCAGATTAAGGCTAGACACTACATAGACCCTTTCTGCATGTCCAGGGTAGTGCATAGCTGTGAGATGCCCATGAAAGAAGTGCTTACTCAAGAATTGCAGCTCCTTTCTGCTTCTCCCACAGTTTTAAGAGGGGGAGAGGAATCAGTGAGAGGCAGACTTGAACTTTTTATGCTCTCCTTCCCGGCAACAGGGCAGCTCCAGTTCCTTCCAACAGGAAGGGGGGAAATAATGACTTGTAAGCTTGCTTTCACATACTTCAATGGCTTTCACATACACCCTTGTGCAATGGATAAACACCCATGTGCTCCCTGCTTCTTTTAGTCATGCCAAGAAAGGGGAGGGAATACACTGCATCTCTTTCTTTCTTGGGAGCAAACCCAATTTGCTCCCAAGCAAAAATCCTTCTTCATGCTGTAAAATATCCCAAAGTGAAGTATCATGTGAACAAAAAAGTAGGCAAAAAACAACAACGGTAAACAGAACGCTTCAAATTAAATTAAAGAACTACTCAATGCAAATTACCTGTATATGTGAGGAGGTATTTAGGATACATAGAATTAAATTAGTGTGGTAAATTTTTAGAAACTTAAGCAGAAGAAGAAAACAGAAGCTGAATTACATATAATCACACTCTCATGTCATTTTTCAGATTATGTCAAATTGGAACACTTAAGAAAACCCAGGAAATCTAAATGTGGTCCTGGTCAGACAGAACCTGGGCTCCATTTCAAAGCACTTTTTCTCCAATTGTCTGCTACCCCTTTTAAACCTGATAATGGAGACTCAGGTCTGGTCAGCTTCAGGCTGGCATTTGTCTTTGATGACTAATTTCTTCTGTGCCTGCATATCTCTTCAGGCAGCTAGTTTCTGATAAAGTTTACTCTAAAAAAAAAAAAAAAAAAAAAAGTCTACTATGAACAAGCAATATGAAACCAATCTAAATACATTTGCCTTTCCCAACATTAACTTTCAAATCACACAAACTGATCAGGCCCTTATAATTTGCAAAACCTGGAAAATGCCAGAGCTACATGAAATAATGATTTGAATTGTGACAGTCTTCTTTTGTGTTCAACGCATTATCCTTTATTGATGATTGCCCCAATGGCTTGGGGGCTTGGCTGCTTCGGTTGGTGACAAGTTTTAACAGCTGAAGGTGGTTTGTTTGTGGTCACAATCTTACCACCTCTTCTGCTGCAAGCAGGTTTCAAATATTTTACTAACTAGTGTTTCTGCAGATGAAGTAAACTGCACATATGAGGGA
This sequence comes from Empidonax traillii, assembly GCF_003031625.1. Classification (NCBI taxonomy): domain Eukaryota; kingdom Metazoa; phylum Chordata; class Aves; order Passeriformes; family Tyrannidae; genus Empidonax; species Empidonax traillii. Next base: position 147,206 of record NW_020955558.1, on the reverse strand, counting down.
GACAGTCTTGATATTATCTAGGGAAGCTGGTTTTCAAGTCTTACAGCAGATCCTTGGATCCATACGTGTTTTGTCAAGCTTGAATAATGTGAACGCATATGAATTTTCATATGAATATGATATTCATCTACATGAATATGAAAAAGAATTTCATCTTCACTTGAAGACACATTGATAATTTTAGAAATACAGAATAAATTTTTCTAAATTCACCAGGACATTGTGATGTGATATGATTTTCTGCTCAACAAAGAAAACCACTGAAACATCACTGCTAAACTGATATTGTCAAAGTATGACTTAACAAAGCTCATAAGCAAAGGACTAAATCAGAACCCTTCATGTGAATAATTTTAGTAAGGCAAACAGTCCATACTATTGCAGACAAATTTCAGTTTTGTAAACCATTAGCTTTAAATGTACGTGACTGTGTCTGTGTCTTTAGGTGAGATTATTATACAGTACCAACATCAAACCAAATGTGGCTACAGTTCAGTGGTAGTGCAATGATTCCTACAGGTAATTTCCAGAACTGTTTTATTTCCCACATAAGAAGCCTGAATATTAAATGTTCTTTTAGACAGTATTGAACCTACAACACAGGACTTTTGTCTTCAGTTCTGCTGATAGTATCAGTCAAGCTGACCTAATGAATCACTTGATCACCATCATCACTGGCTTTAATGTGGAAAAAAAATCAGGAGCAGCCTTAAAGGAAAAGAGCCACAAACTTGCAACCTAGGTAAAAATAAGGCACTGTAATTATACCTTTATTAAAAAATAAAAAAAATTAAAAAAAATTAATGCCCATTTCCTGCAAAGAAATGAAATAGGAGAACTTCAGAAGCACAGAAGATACAAGCCTAACCAGAAGGTCAGGGATCTTCTCTAGCTCCTATAAATCCTAATGAGATCAGAAAGCTTTTCTTACAGAATCTAATAAAATTATAGCCTTTTCTGGAATTACTGAATAGGCTGGCATAAGCAGTACTAGAAGAAAGCAGATAACCTTGAAAAATAATTTGCCAGCTATAACTGGTATGAAAAACTAAGTAATATGACTGTTACACATTGGACAATAATCTCAAATTAAAAAGAAAACCCTCTCCCAAAGAGTTCAGTGCTAATTTAACCATTTTTCCTGGCCATACAAATGAACAGGTGCAGGGCTGTGAAAGTGCTGTAAAGAAGTACTCTGTTTGCCAGAATGAAAACAGAGAATAAAAACCTTTTGTGAATGAAGTTATAAAAATGTCTAAAACTTAACCTTTAATCTTCTTTAGCTAAATAAACTAAATGTAAGACAGAGATTTTAACTCTAGCCAGATATATTTACAGTGATTGACTTTTACCATGTAGTGAATTTTTGCTTATCAAACAAAATGTTTAAAAGAATATCATCCAGTACACTTAGCATGGCAATACCCTCATCAACTTTCATTTGTTCATAGGCATATGGAAGCTGATGAGCAGAATTTTAAGAAAACTTATAAAGGCATGCAGTTGTTTAATGGCTCATGATATTTTTGCAGTTTTGTAACATAAAAGTCAATTATTTGATATAGGGCATTAGCTGCCAATTGCAAGTATTCAAGTTTTCTTTTTTCAGCAATCATTTTGAAAGTCTGAATTACCACCACCAGTTCACTGACGCACTTTATAACTCACTATGAACAGATTATCCTACAACTTTTCTGACTCCAAACTGAGAAATAAAACCTTAAAAAACCACGACATGTAGAATAAGATCAGGCTTTTAGGCACAACTACAAGCAGTTAAGGTATAAATTACACAACCCATGAGTATTCCTGCATAGCATCATGCTACAGTCAAACTCTTGCTGCCTTTCTTCTCCCCATCCTGAGACAATGGCTCATCATGGAATCTACAACATTCATCACAGCTTCAAGAAAGCTGTGCTATGTTCCCAGGGCGGAAAAAGCAATGCTTTCCTCACATTTAATACATTATGAATGGTTACTCCCCTCTGCAAATTTTCCACCTATGAAGTGGAAATCACAGACAGAAGTTTTTTTCTCAAATCACTAATCAAATACACAAATTGCTGTTGAGTGAGAACTTAGGTTCTGCACATGGGAGCCCATTTCTTCCCAAAGTGCACTGACTCCCTTTGGTCTCTCTGGTGCCTCTCCCTCTATTCCGCACTGTGGTTCAGTTGCTGCAGCAGAGGCAGTGAAATCCACTCTGACCAGCCTAGGGCCAAGTTCTTACAGCACAGGGTCCTCAGTGTGGGGAACTCACATGCTAAAGATAAGACCGAAAACCCAGCTGTCAGTTTCTCTGCTAATGTACCACCATAAAACTGCAAACTACAAGAGAGTTAGCCTGTCCTTCAGGCACCAGGACACCTAGGGTAGGAGATCTGAGCATGGCCATCAGAGCCGTGATGAATGCCTTTGTATGTACATTTTGCTATTTTTAAAATCTACTTAGCAAGTATTTCTAATAGGAGAAAATGTGTGAGGGACAAACGCATAATCGTTCACTGTAATTAACTCTATACTCTTTACTATAGTTTACAACGAGTTTTATTGCCAAAAAAGTTTTTAGTATTAAATTTTTACTAAAAATTTACAAAATATCTAGGATGATGAAAGTGAATGTTAAGTTATGCAATACAGAACACAGACCTGGCCTTTGCAAAGCTGTTACAGCTGTTATCATGAACACCAAATCACTGGACAGCAGCTACCTAAGGAAATAACTGTAGTACTGGAGATGCTTACCAAATGGTGTCTCAGTTATTTTTAAAATAGAGTAGGACTAAAAGTCATGAAAAGCCTAGAAAATTACTGTTCTGTTACCAATTTTTCAAGTTAACACCTTAGTGGTAGATATACTGCCATAACTAGAAGTATAAGATGTAAAAGACAGCTGAACCAGGTAAGCTGAACCAGGTAAAGAATAGCAAAAACAGAATGCAGTAAAAGTGTAATTCTTCAATATCTCCTCAGAAAGACTCCAAAAGTACCTTCAGGATTTCTTCTTATGTGGAGGCAACTTTCTGAAAGCTGAGCTCTCCAGGAGCTGCGGAACTTCTTAAACAAGTAAGAATGAGAGATGGGTCTTTTTAAGTAGAAGGGAAAGCTACCAATTCTTCACAAGAAGAGATATGAAAGAGCACATTTTTTTGCTTAGCCACTCTACCATTAAAAAAAAAAAAAAAAAAAAAAAAAGGACTAGAAAGAGAAATGAAGGAAAATATTACAGTATTTCTGGTGCCTTCTGAGAAGCAGTTCAAAAAATGACATGTCAAACTACTGTAATTCTGGCTATTTTATATCTTAGGAGACACTATGACATTATCACAATGCAAGTAATTATTATACATACATGGAAAATGCATTTTAGGGGATGGGAAAATATCAGTGCTTTAGGAACTTTGTACTAATTATATACCATTATATTCTGCTAAAACTTGGAATTATTACCATTTTTATCTTACTCATAACTGCATTAAGCTTTTTACCTGGTAATACTCAAATGTACTTTTACTCTGTATCTTTTCACCAAACTGACCACTCACTAATTACTAAAATTATTCCACCATACTGTGGTGGAAAGATTATTACTGTCAGGAAAGTACAAGTATCTGAAATGTTGTCAAAACAAAGAATATTGATCTTCTTAAAACACTGCAGTTAGTATATAAATCACACAAAAATGATTGACATTAATATGTGTCTTTTGTGCAAATGCACTTTATCATGTACCTCTTTGACAGTAATAGCAATTTATTATACTGCATGCCACCTTAACATACTCTACAGACAATTTTTTCAATTTGAGAGTTTCCATTAAAAAAAAAAAAAAAGTTGTTGAGCAAAAAGAAAATTAACTGTCTTTATTCAGTTTGATTTAATACCTTGTCAGTTTGGTGCATTTTTTATGTTTCTTCGTATAAATAAGAAGTTGAAAAGAGCTATTCTAATGGTAATTTGGATCAACCTTACAAACATATGATTCCAGGTTTCTAAAAGAGGCCCACTTAAGGGGGCTTTAAAACTGAACAAAAAGAGCCCTAGGGCTCTACAACTCACATTTAACCTACTTACATGAAAAAGGAACTGCTTTGGTTAAGAATAAACTTCCACAAGCTCAGGTTCAAACCAAACATGCCAGCATATTAGTGAGGAAATGAAACAGCAAATAGTAACTCCTTTCATAGTTGTAAAAGAATACTGTATTTATTTAAACGCTTTGGCAGAAATTCTTATTTTAATTAAATTGCATTTACTGCAATAACATTTTCATAATTAAGAAAAAATAACCAATTCCTTTTAAAGACCTATGGAAATCAGAGGAATCTAAAATATATGGAGAAAACATGTAATTGTGAGAATAAATCTATCTGACTTACTCGGGACATGAGCCAGGACAAAACGATAGTGTATTTTCTAGGCTGGGAAACCTATCCAATGCAGCCACAGTAACCCAAAGAAATTAACAAACATCTGTCGGTTAAGAAATCATTGTAACCTGTATGCAACTTACAACTGTGGTTGTGTTGGATGCATCTTTTTTCCTTCTAAATAAACCTACTTGCTGCCATCATACACGCTTTTTCTTTAAGTTCACCCATCAAGAAAAGTGCTGGACTATTCTTAGAAATCAAGATTTCATTTACTTCATTCTGCTGTTCAAAGTGATAAAGAGAAAGAAGGGAAAGACACTTTCTTGGAAGACCACTACCACTGACCAATACACCGTAGAACAAAAAGCTTCTACGAAGGTTTTCACTCAGCACTTTGTGTAGCGATGTTGTGAGAGACAAGGAAACAGTTTCACTGTGAACACAAGGGTGAGGACATACATTTAAAATAATAGAAACAGCTGAAACCAGAAGAGAACAGAAAGCTAATTATCCCTCCATGAAATGGTCACGATCATTCAATCCATGTGCTGGCAAGCTACCTTAGTTTAAAATCTATGCCCACATTCCTGAGGTCCTCATCATGGGGATAAAATGTATCGGATCAGTCTTAGACATGTGTCATTGATTAGTTTTAATATTTATTAAGAACACTTTTGGTATGGAAAAAATGACACAGTCTACAGTAACACTTTCTATTGTACATGTTTACCATCCAACTGCTTTATCACTTCAATCTCATCCTTCACCAGGTCATTTAAATATACATTTATTTGGAAACAATAGTGCAGCTGCTGCTTGTTTGCACTGTTTCTAGAGTTACTCAGCAATTTAACTAGTTCACTGCTTGGAGAAAGGAAGAGGAGGTACAGCAAAACTTCGGGAAACACAGAGGCACAGAAGCAAATGTCCTCATTTTCAGCTGTCAAGCCCTACCCCATTTGCTCACCATTCCTCCTGTTGGTCAGGCATACTGGAACATCCTTGTTCTGATGACTGGAAATTTAGGCACCAGCAGTTGATAACCATTTAGCCTTACGCCAACATTGTCCTGTCACTCAAATTGCTCTCTAGAGTTTTTCTCCCTCAGATAGTTCTAAGAAATAATCTCCTCTCTCATTCTTCTTTTTTTAGTAGTGTAAACAAACTGAGACGTTTCCTGCATGCCCCATGAGTTCAAGTGTCAGGCTCAGCCTAGACATCGTAACACCTCAGCCAACTTCTGTGCAGGCTACACTGTCTTGCTTGGGAATACCATGACATGTCCCCTGCTATTAGGGACTGGATCAAAGCACCCTTGTTAAAGACAGCTGATGACAATAAAAATAGACTGTTTGTTCCTTTCACCATAGGCTGTTCTTTCCCATGATCATCCTAACAGACCTTCTTTATACTTCTTTCATTCTAAATTTGTCTCCCTTGAACACAGGTGATCAGACACAGCACTTGACCCATCTCTCCCAGAAATCTCCCCACGGAAAAATCTGTGTATATTTGCTGTCATTATTGTCATGGCTCCTCTTGGCAGCTCTTATTATTTCAGTCGCTCCCCTCTTCAGTAGTTGGCACACTCCCCTCCCTGCTCACAGCAGCCAGCTCTGCTGCTCAGCTGGGTGCAAGTGCCTTCATGCATCTACCCTTCTGTAGCACCCCTGATACTCCAACCATCAGGGCCACACACCTTTTCTTGATGTGCTGCAACTTTTTGCAGCAACGCTACCTCTCCATTTCTGGTTATCAGAAAATTAAGGCAATCTTATTGTATGAGTAATCATAGCATTCATTAAGAAAACATTAAATTAGATCTCAAAACCAATCCAACAGGTCCTATGATTTCTTTGACCAGTCCTTTCAGAATCCTATTGCCTTGATTGTGGTACCTTTATTTCTCTTAAGATTATTCTGCACAGCAGTGTCTGTCATTTCTGTACCCATACTCCTCTTCCCAACTACTCAACATCATTTTTCTTGAAGGAATATTACCTGTTCAGTTCAAGTGCTGAGATGCTTATGAACAGTTTGTAGTCTCTACCTATCCGTACTGCACAGCTGCTATACTTTTATCCTTGTTCTGTTTTCATTTATAAAGCTGAAAAACCGTGACTGTCTTCATATCATTTGCAAAGTCTAACATGCTTTACCTTTTAGCCATTCTCACCTCCCTAATAAGACTTTAATCCTTATTGCTTTTCTGCTTAGTATCAATGCTCTTCTTGAGCTGCTGAGGGACGGGTCTGGAGCAAAGCCATACAAGGACCAGCTGAGTTCACTTGGCTTGTTCAGCCTGGAGAAGAGAAGACCGAGGGGAAACCTTATAGCTGTCTACAACTTCCTACTGAGGGGAAGAGGAGGGGCAGACACTGATCTCTTCACTCTGGTGACCAATGACATAACCCAAGGGAATGGTCTGAAGTTGTGTCAGCAATGGTTTAAGTTGGATATTAGAAAGAGGCTCTACACCCAGAGGGTGGTTGGATGCTGGAATATGCTCCCCAGGGAAGTGGTCACAGCACTAAGCCTGACAGAGTTCAAGAAGTGTTTGGACAATGCTCTCAGGCACATGGTGTGATTCTTGGGGCTGTCATGTGCAAGGCCTGGAGTTGGACTTTAATGATCCTTGGGGGTCCCTTCCAACTCAGAACATTCTACGATTCTGTGATTCCTCCCTTGGACCTGGAGTTCCTCAGAAGTCAAAAACTTTTTTTTTTTTTTACTGCTGCTTAGGAAATAAAGTTCAATTTCTGCACCTCTGACTGCAAAAATTTCCCAGTTTCTCTTATATTCAATTCTTCAAACCACAAGTCTTTATTATGAGATGTCTTTTAAAGACATTACAAAAGACTTTCCTCCTCCTATCAAAATGGGAAATGAGAATTCCTGTCCACACATATTTCTCTTATTCAAGTACATCTTTACTTGTAGCAACACCATATTTTTCTTACTTTAGAAAAAAAGCCAAACAATTCAATTTACAACTTACAACAGCTCAGTATACTGCTTGGCTTTCTGCTTCTCTGAATTTTCCTTAATGGTCCTGGCTGTAACTGTTCTCTAACCATGGGCTGATTTCTTTTCTTATTGATCTTCCCATCCCCAATTGGAAAAATTAAATTCAGGAATAAGACTTGAAAATAAGTGTGCAGAGATGTACATTTGGTGTAAGCACTTGTGTACACCTAAGGCTAGGTTTACACAAACACAGGCAGTTTAATCTCATTTGCTGGGTTTTGCAAAGTTTCCTAAAAAAAAAAAAAGTCTTTTTCTGATCTCTCAATTAAATTTGACTCAATCTGTGATCACCCAGCCAATACTGCTGCTCTACTAAAATGCTGCCTTCTTCTCTGAGTTCTTCTCCCAGACCTTGACAGGGATATATGGCATATGACATCATTACATGTCCCAAAATGAGCCCTAGTCTTTGGATTGCTTTTAGCCCCTCTGGTGCCCAATGCATTGATTCTTTTCAAGAAGGAACATCCAACTGCATGTCATGCCTTTCTCAGATGCTGGTGCAGATCATCTAGCAGTCTGCCGCTTACAGTTTCCTATCTAGCTGTTTCTGGCTCCTAGCTTCTCTATTATCTCTGTCTTGCTTTCTGGAGATAGTATATCAAAAAATTGCTGCAGAGGAGCTATCTTTTGACTGTGCAATTCTCTCCTTTATTTTCAGCACGCCAAGTCCCTATCTTAGTTTTATTTCTTCCCCATTATTAGATTTCTTCCTCTGCTTTGCTAGTGGGTCATTTCTTGTAGCCAGAAAATCTGGTCCTTCCAGATACTTTTGCCCATTAGACTTGTGCAGATCTGGAGATGCTCATACAACTTAACTCTCTCGCTCTTTTTTTCATCACACCTTTGCATCCTCATCTGAACTGCCATGCCACTCAGGCACACACTTCCATTCCTAAGCTCTTTTCTTTCACAGGTTTTACGAACAGGAGTTTTCATTCCTTTGGACCTTACTTTTCAGAATGCTATGTTTAATTTATTCTTTATTAAAGTAAAACATTCATGAATATTCAAATGTTCAGACAGAGAAATGTTTTAATTAGGCAATACATACATCTGATATTTTTCTGATGTGTTTCAAATGCTGAAATGTATGGTAAAAATTACAAAGAATATACAAATTGCACCAATTCACATAGAAAATGAAAGATGATTACATAAGGTCTCTTAATGCCTGAATGAGCCTACTTCAGATTCTCTGAACAGCAAGTTGCCTCCCATTTCTGTCCAGAGAAATAATGTGCTCAGTTGCTTCATTTATTTATTTGAATTATTGCTATATTAAAGTAAATAATGCAATGTCCAATGTTTATTTAACAGAGAGAATAGAAATATTTTTATATTAAAAAATCTTTTTTTCCCCAACAGGTATGCACTTAGCAGACTAAAATTAAGACTTCAGTTAATGAAATTACCATGCGTTTAAGAAAAAAAATTAAAATTAATGGTTCACAAAACATTGTATGGGAAAGAAAAACAGTACAGGGGAAAATTATTAAGGCAACTTCCCCATAAAACCCTTTCCTTTCTTTTTTAAAATGTTTTCTTTAACGAAATTTTCTTCAGAACATTGGTTTGTATGTGGTATCAGATCCTTGCTGATTCACTTAAATAGTATTTTGCTTTCAGCTCTGGCAATTCATTCTCTACTGCTTGGCAAGATGGAGGCTCTCACATTTTCACAATTTAGAAACCTGCACTTTGCAGCCAATTACTCACATGAAGCATAGGCTTAAGTGTGCTTTTTTACAGAAAGCACAGTAAAAGATAAACAGCCTTATGCCCTGAGACTGGGTAGTCCCAACTTGGATGCTCAGAGACCAAGACTCATGAGGCACAAGGCATTTCCTCTTCCATGGCAATGGGGTTGGCAGTAGGATGAGGAGGGAGGGACAACACAAGAGTCCTGGCCACAGAAGTGTCTCCAGAGCTCCCTGTATGTGATATGTCCCAGGAATCCTGCAAGATGAAGATCCAGAACCACAGCTGATCCCAGCCTGCACCATGTAAGACCTCTATGCCATTGCAACCACAATAACATAAACAAGGTCAGGACAGACACCAGCTCTCAAGAACTACTACATACTATATTCCTTTTTTCAAGTCAGAAAAAATGCTGTGAATATTTCATGGCATATTTAGGACATTATTAATTTTTCATTTTCTATCAAGGAATGAGTGAATAAAATCATTAATTTACAGACAGCGACTGATGTGCTTCTCTTACATATTGCATTTTGAGCCTAGATATCATGGTGACAGAACACCTCCGATATGAAAGGAATGAGAGGGAAGCATTAACAGAAAAATTGTATTTATTAACATTCTGACATTTTATTACATCCCCCATTTCTGTTAATTACACCAAGAAAGCAGACACAAAATTACATGCACTATGTTCTGTATGACCCTTAGACCTCAAGTAGCTCTCTACAGCAACAAGAAATACAATAAAATAATCAGCTATGGACATAAACAAGAAAGTATGGTTCAGGGCAAGTGATGATGGAAAACTAACAGTCCAGAAGAAACTCCCAGATCTGACCAGTTTGATCTGGGGTACACTTGACTGCAAGCAGAAGGCGGCCAATTTTGGCTGTATGCAACACAATACAAAAGAAGGTGTGCTCCAGCATGCATCCTAGTGCAGGCCCTCAAAAGTGTCGTGACTTCAAGATGAAAAGACAGGTGAGTGACCAACTCCCAGCTCATGGAAATGATCCTGTAGGGAAATGTACTGATAAGTGGGGAGTGGATCTTCCAACAGCTCCCTAGAGCATAAACAAGGTCCTTGGGCACTCCTTCAATGTGCTCTCTTGTTTACTGTGTGCAGGCTTAAAACTTGTGGGATTTTGCCATTGGCTCTCCATCTCATATGCTCAGAATTACCCCTCTCCCAAACACCAGGTAAAGTAAAAACATGAACACAAATGGAAGAACTCAGTATTATTTTGACTGTCAGACACTGGTGGGCAGTAAAAGGCATGTAGATGTGTATAGTTTCAGTCAAGATGCAACTTTTTTATGAAAAACAGACATCAAAATGCGCAGGAAGAAGACTTTTGAAATAAAGTTTACAAAACACATTAAATTCATTGCATAGTGCAAAACAAGGACAAAATTATTCATAACTCACCTGCAAACTGGAATAAACTTGGAAAATAACTTTTGCACCAAAAAGCTTGAGTGATGTTTTGAAGAAGGATGGAATATCTCTCTACAAACCTCTGTGTCACTTCCTTAGTCAATTCTAGCCACAACAGGACAACGTGAAACTAAAACTAGGAGTGGTCTGTCTTCCTGAACAAAGAGTCATCTTAAACATAGGTTGTTTCAGGAAAAAAGGATGATCAAGAACTGGATATGCACTGATCTACTTGGTACTGAAAAACAAAAGATAAAAAATATAGACTTTATCTTCAGTGTGATGCTTTCTCCTACACTATTCAAAGTGACTACGTCTACAATATAGGGCTCATACTTAATCCATGAGGCTGTGCAGCATAATCTATCCAATACCTTGGGCTATCAACTCTGTCCAGCTGGTCATTAATCCCCAGGAAATAATCTGCACCTCAATTGTTACTGCTTAATTAAATGTAGCGATCCATCTGACATACAGAATAAGGATAGAAAGAAACCCTAATAGAAGGTGACTTCTGCAGAATTGGAACTCACTACCTTTCCCTTGTAGACATAATGTAACACAATGTTTGGTTACAGTTTATATGTGTTTCTATATATTAAATTACTATGGAGAAACTTCCAATTGAATGCTGTATAAATGTATGTCAGTACACAAATTTAACCAAGAAAACACAAGAAAGGTCAAATAACTCTCTCATCCTCTTCTGTATCTATCCTGATCTGTGAGTTCCTGAAGACAAGAGACACATACTGGTTTGGACATGCCCTATGCCTACTATGCCTACTTTTGGCAAAATACTGTGATGATAGTCTTTTAGAACTAGCAGAAAAGTTGGTATAATTTGGCAAGGCAGCTTAGAGCAGGTTTTCACTCAGTAATGAAAGAAAACAATGTCTCTAGTTCAGGAAAACATGAGCACATGTACACACTTTATGGAGATGAAGAATTACTTGGCCTCTGTACTGCCTCTTTAATATAAAGAAGATAACTTATCTGTACATTAGATTTTTCTCCAAAAAATAAAAGAAATTATGATTCATGTGTTTTCAGAATTATCAGAACTATGTAAATGACAAAACTCGGTATATCAAAGCTGATTCTGTAATGACTGTAGATCTTCTGCTAACTTTGCTCAGATCACCACCATAATTCTCAATTCAGTATTTCATTATTCACTCAGCTTAGAAAATAACCTTTTGGTTGTCAAGCAGCAGCAGAGAAAAGCAAACATTTCAAATTGTAAAACATGATTGAGATAAATGAAAAGCTGTGGGCTCAACTACACTTTGAACACAAGTTAAAAGATACAAAAGGCGACATAGATCCATTGCTGCCCTGATACCTGAAGATAGAGCTGATATGGCATCAAGTTCAGAACTGAATGCAGAAGTCCTTTCTCGAGCCATGTATCAGATAGCTATCAGATAGGAGAGAACAGATTCACATTTACTATTCAGGCCTGATGGGGGCCCTATTAGGCATGAAAAGACAAATTCGCCTGCCAGCCCACACACTTGCCAGCCTTGTTTTAGTAAGACTGTTCACAAGGACAAGGTCTACAGCAATGTCAGTGATAGGTTTTAGGATGTGTTCAACTATTTACCTTGCAGAATTCAAAACCTCCCACTATTGTCATCTGTACTACAGGCAAGATCTACTCTTAGGGCTTCCTTACATACCAGAATACAATTCAATCTTTGACACACACATCTTGTTTCTCTGCTCTTTTTCCATCTCTAGAACCACCCGCAGTTCTTTCAAATGCTATGAAGTATAAGCAATATTTCACGATTGCCCAAAAGTTTTTTTTCAGAGAGATCTTACATAACAGACCTACTTACTTATTTTTTCCATGCAGCCCCTTTCTAGTATTTGTTCTGGATGTTGTTTTCTATTATAATGTTGTTTACACTGTCATTAATAAAGGATGAAGCACTATAATTATTTAAATTTCTTTTCTTGTGTTATTCTCTGTTAAACAGTCACTAGAAAATTCAAACCTCATTCATTTTGTCAGAAATTATGTATTACTACAATCTGCAAAAATATTCAAAGTGAAATACTTGTATTAATGAGAGCTGCTACACATCACTCACCTCAACTGAAAGTCCCACACTGGAAAGGAACACTAGGATATAAGTTATTTTCCTAGAAAAAGTGAAGACAAATAGGTCTCAGACTCCTGTTTTAAAAAGTTGAAAAGTTATAGTTTAAATAGTTGGCCCTCCTGGCTGCCAGGACTAGGACCCCCAGGTCACTCTCCACAGCGCTGCTCTCAAGCATCTCCTTCCTCAGTATGTCTGAACATCCAGGGCTGCCCCACCTCAGGTGTAGAATCTGGCACTTTCCCTTGTTGAACTTCGTATGGTTGGTGATTGCCCAGTCCTCTAACTTGTCAAGGTCTCTCTGCAGCGCCTCCCTGCCTTTGAGCACCTCCTCCTAATTTTGTATCATCTGCTAACTTACTTAGTATCCCTTGAAGTCCTGCCTCCAAGTCTTTTATGAAGAGGGCCAACCATGTCCTGGAATACTTTAAGCACAACATTGCCCGCTGGTTGAGGGAGGTGACTGTCTCCCTCTACTCTGCTCTCACCTTGAGTCCTGTGTGCACTTTTGGGTGCCACAATATAAGAAGGATGTGAAGCTATTAGTGTCCAAAGGAGTGCAATGCAGATAGTGAAAGACCTTGAGGGGAAGCCATATAAGGAGCAGTTGAGGTCAGATGGCTTGTTTGGGCTGGAGAAGAGGAGACTGAGGGGAGACCTTATAGCTCCCTACAACTTCCTAGTGCAGGGAAGAGGAGGAGCAGGCACTGATCTCTTCTCTGTGGTGACCAGCGACAGGGCTCAAGGAAATGGTCTGAAATTGTGATAGGGGAAGTTTAGGTTAGATATCAAGAAAAGGTTCTTCACCCAGCGGATGGTTGGGCACAGAAGAGGTTCCCCAGGGAAGTGGTCACAGTACCAAGCCTGACAGATTTCAAGAAGCACTTGGACAGTATTTTGAGGCACGTGATATGATTCCTGGGGCTGTCCTGTGCAGGGCCAGGAGTTGGATTTCCATAATCCCTGCGGATCTCTTCCAACTTTTACATGTTGAGCTACAGATGCCATCACGTAAATGGCTCCTGTGAATGCTTTTTTTTCCCTTCATGAGTCCAAAAATCTATGTCACTAGATTAAAAAAATTCTGTACTTAATGTAACTTAATATTACTACTTACTATAACAAAACTCTGTGACATAGTGACTAGTTGAAGGCTGTATTTAAAGCAGGAAATTTACAAATCACTTAGAGTCAGGAGCAGAGATATAATGGTTCAATCTTGTGCAAAAAGTCAGACATCCCAGTTTCATCTATTTGTCTTTCATGATACATTAAGTTCATCTGTGAATAATTTAAGTAGAACATAATTTTTCAGGTGATAAATAAATTACACCATGTTTTCATATTCCCAAACTTTCTATCCAGACACCCCTGCTCACTACCAAACGAACTTTTAGACTTATTGCCCATCTCCTCAAATGCATTTTTAAACTGTATGACAACATGCAGGTCTGAATTCTTTCAAGCTCAGTCACCAGTTCAAGCTCCTAACATCTAAATGGCCATTTTGGAGATGCAACCTCTCTTCCTTGATTTCGGAATATTCTTGAAGACACAGTTAAATGACCCAAGACAGGTGACATGAAGTGTGGACCACAAGGTACACAATCTTCAGTCATGTCCATATAATGTCAGCTCATCAGTCTCTCCACTAGTCTGGAGGGATGCCATGTTTGTTTTTCACATAGCAAAATAAAAGAGAAAGAGGTTGGGGTTTATTTTGTTTTGTTTATCTTTAAAGGACAATGTAGTAACAATCAGAAAAACTTGCCAGTTCTGCTACAAAACAGGTGCACCACCTAAACCTATACTTGCTTATATTTTCTAAATGAATAGGTTTCAAGCTGGGAGTGTCCTTTTATCATTTCATGATCGTGATTTAATGTTTGACCAGTTCACCAAAAATAAATAAATGAGATTGTTACCATGCTTGTTTGCAAACCCAAACCAATAACGGCTGTTGCTGAGGTGAAATAAATCTGCATTACTGAAGTACTGTAAAGCACAGCATATTAAAGATACAATCAATTCATCTCTCACAGCAGCTTGTAGCAGTAATTCAACTGATTTCAATGAGAGCTGTGTCACACTCTCAGAAACCTTAGCGCATGCTCTCTGCTAACTCTCTTCCCCATCCAAACAAAAAACACTGAACTCTGCTCTTGTCTTCTGGTTCAACATCATGTCTTTCCCCTCCCTCCTTCTGCTGTAATAAATATTCTCTCTCTATCCCTGTTACTGACAATAATGTAGGTGAACTCTGCACCACATACATCTGTCATTATTAATGACTGCACTGCAGAGAAACGATAGCTCACTCTTAGGAACCAAAAGGGCAAAATGCTTCAGAATTTTCCATTCACATTTTCTTTTTTAAGCATACTTGCTTGGTGACTTTCCAAAGTCATGAGCATGACTCGAACAAGAAAAATCTCTCAGTGTTTAACCTTTGCATAGAAAATTATTTGTTTAAACAGAAAGCACTTGTTACTTGGAAAGTCTCATTTGCTTAAAATAATGCTTTGTACAGTATATTACAGAATACAATCAACACAATATCTTAGTCCACATGGAAAATAATTTTGTTCCTAGCAACAACACATTTCTTTCCAACAGAAGGCTTAAACTGGGATTGTTTTCTTTGCCATTCATTCCCCTACCAACATTGCTAAACTAGAAAGTACAAAACAGCAACTGAACTAATTGTGAAAAGAGCAGCCAGAATGGCTATGACTGATTGACTTGTACTGTACCCTGAACTCTCTCAGAAAGGCTGTCCTGATAATACGACTTTACTGGGACTGAATGTAAAGACTAGATTTTTATAGGCAGCTGACGAAATCTTTTTTCCTCTTGAGACAGGAAACAAAGTCTGAGAAACTACAGGAGTTTAACTGCCTTTCTGCATGTCTTTGTCCCCAACATAATGACATGCTCAGCACATCAGGTGTTTTCCATGTACCAGAATACATTGCATAAAGGTGCAACATGGGAGAGACAAAACATTTGTCTCTAGCAAATTTAGTGTTTGGAAACACTACATCTCACACAGTACAGGGGATGTTTTATAACACAAAGTATCTACATTACTAGGTTTTTTGCTCAACAAGTACAGGTCCAGAATTCTCCTCTTTGCTATAACATTTACACTGTAAATAGTTCCAGATATTTTCCTATCAGCTATTCTAACCTCAAGTGAGACTGTGCAGTAACCTTTTCTCAGTTATGCTAGGTGTGTCTGAATGGACAAACATACTTGAGAGCAAATATAGTGTTTGTAATGGCAAACATGCACCAAAAAACATGTAAATGCTAGTTATTATGAGGTGACAAAAATGTTACCTTCTGCTTTTCTAAGTCTATACTACTTCACTAACACATTATTTTTTTTGTAACAGATTAAAACTTTATGTTTACATTCCATACCAGCTATATACTACACATATCTGTCACCCACCTTTAGCATTTATGTTGATAAAACTTGTCATGAAGGTTATTTTGACTTACTGGAAATGGGCTTTTTCAGAACATAAATTTTAAGGCTTAAGCAGACGCATGTTAAAACCACTAATATGTTCTGCTAAGTCTCTCTTGTCTTCACTCAGCCTCCTTACAAGGTTTTAAGCAGTTTTATTGACATTTGAAATTCTGAAAATGTCAGCTCTTGGCAAGTGTCACAGTCTAAAAGTGTTATTAGTAGTTCTCTTAGGAAGTGTAAAAGAGTATTTTATAAGAACAATTTTGTCTCTCAACAAACCTTTTGCAAATGATGTGATAACCACAAATTCTGCACAGGAAAGAAAAATAAACTGCAGATTCCTCAAATCATATTTAAGAAACAATTTTTTAGTAAAGCTACATTATTTGGTGACTTAGTAGTCTGCATTCAAGTTCACACAATCACCACTTCCCAAAGTATTGCTAGAGGAGAAACACTGTGAGAAGGAAACTGTTCTCACAGTATGCTGCCTCATTTCTCCCACTGCTCTCATCTCTCACCTGCTTGTATTTGAACTGTATTTGAGGGGTCTGACCCCAGACCTTCTCTAATAACAGGCCCTCCGGTCATTTTATGCTAGCTTGCAGCCAAACAAGTCTCCTAAGTGTTTTACTCCTGTAATCCATCTCTAAGAACAGTGATCCTTCCAGTATGAATGAACACAGAAATGCCCTGAACTGCACTTCCTCTTCACTTGCAAACACTATCACTGGTGCTGGAAGCCAAGTTGTGGTGGGGATTAATGTACATCAAAGGTGGCTGGTTTTCTTACCCTAAGAGCAATGGATTCACCCCAGAAGAGGGTGACAAGATTTGTATCAAACACTTCAAAGAGCATGTCTTCGTCCCCAGGTAAGAAATTATAATGCCATATTGTTGTTCCTGTCCTCCACCAACAAGGCTGATGAGCTCTGTCCTTCAACAACCAAACGCTCTCCAGAGTCAGGGGTAGCCCTCAAACTCATGCTGGTCACCACATCTTACTTCAGGCTCAGTTATTTACAGCTCAGAATGCCTCACCAGGGATTTGGAGGGAAGATGTGAGAGGAGGAAGAAAGGATAATCTCTCTCACTTTGTATAGCAGTACACTTGAATTCCAGTCTATTCATTCAAAGACTGAAAAAAATCTTACCGAATTTTCAAGCTACACAAAATGTAAAGTAGTATCAGCAGTAGGATCAGTAAGTATCAGTAAGTACCACAGGAGCATAAAACTCATTCATTCCACAAAACTGTCCTGAAAGAAATTAGTGTGAATCACTTTATCCTTAAAACTGAAAAAACATTGTGGTTTTAAATACTCAATATTATCATCCAAGAAAATTGGCCCAGGTCAAATGAGCAAATCTAAAAAATGAGATCACTAAATTTTTCTCATCTTGATAGCTTAGTAATAAATAATGTGCTTCTATTCAATCTGTACATTAAGTCTTTCATGTGGCCTTAAGGCACTGTCTTATGGCTGTGCCCATTACAGGGTAGCCATAGAAACTGACACATTTATTTCTTGGATTAGTGTGCCATTGAAAATATTAATATAATGCAGTAAATGGGGATTTAATCTAATCTACTGATGCTAGGCTGAAGTTACTAAAAGGTTGTATGCTCTTTCAGTGGAAGAAGGATTATATTTGTGGAGTACAGCTCCAGTAAAGGTATAATACAGCTGATGTTTTGATTACAAACATCATCTAAATAACCTATCACATTTCACACACTCCACTGATTCAAAAAGGTTATATGACACACATAAGTATGTCCACCAAGCATGTACCTGTTTCATGTCCTAAGCCTTCTACCCAAAGCTAAGGTGTCAAAACTGAAAGCCATAAAGGAAGAGAAAACAGAGGTGCTCTGCATATTGCGTAAGCAGGGCAAATGAAGCAGTATTTCACCCTGCAAAAATTCAGGGCTGTACTCCATAGACGTGTCATTAACAGCAAAGCCCATACCCATATAACAATCAACATTTTAATAGCATTCAGTTAATACCTTCACACCAAAAAAAAGGCAAGAGAGCAATATATGGAAAAGAATTTTAAAAATCTTTACTCTTGAGAAGCAAGATCTGTGGGTTTTTTTAATCTGTAGGTCCCTAACAGGTCTCCATAAATATGAGGGTTCCCATTTCAGTAGATCATGTTTGACTCAAGTTCCTCATAATAATTCACAGTACTCAAGTTCTCACTCCCCTTTACTCTGCAGTATACTACATAAATTCAGAAGATATATTCTGACAGATGAACCATTGTTGAAAAGCTAAGTACAGCACTTTGTCCTTGAAATGTTAACATGTAATGCCATAAAGTATTCAAATAATAATTTACTCAATCTTTCAGGGTAATTAATTAAAACGGTTTAGGTGTTAGAGAAAATCACCTTGAGCTTGTAAAATTGGAATGCCCCCTCTTTTCTTTTCTGCATGCAAGCTGTTCCAATGGACTTACCACATGCTTTCCCAGTTATGGTTTTTGATTTCAGCAGATAATAAATAGCCAGGATCTAATTTTGCCATGTCAAAACCGATTATGTTTCACAAGAAAAGGTGGAGTGCTCACCTACCAGATGAAGGTGAAACATAAAACCACTTTTATTTATGTGATGTGTCCAAATTCAACTCAACCTGGCACTAGGTACTGGGAGTATGTAGACTTTAACTGTCATACAAATTTATGCATCCCTGGAAAACGTCAAATATAAACATAAATTTAATCAAGGAATGGAAACCTTTATTATCAAAGAAATAAACACAGTTTTTGACAACTAATATAAATTATCTTAATGCATTTTTAAATTTTTTTTTTAGGAGGGTCAAAGAAAAGAAGAAGAAACACTGAACAGAGACGTCGCTGATGAAAATATTTCAGGCAAGTCCCAGTCCAGTTATTAATGCTAATGTTCCAAAAGGAATTTGTCCTCTTTAGCAACAGCATTGCATTCACATGTGAGAGCTCCTTTTCCCATTCATTACAATGGGATAGAACAGAAGGCTTACAACAACAGATAAACAAGCACTCTGTATTATTGTGTAGTTTTCCTCAGTTGAGTAGTCTTTGGACAGCATATTAATGGCTGAAAAAAACCCTGCACATGATGAATAAGGATGCCATTCTCAATTAACATGGACAAAGGATCATAGCCATATTTGGCAAATGAGGTAGCTGTGGTGTAAGAAAAGCAGGAGTATTCACAGACATTGCCACATACATCACTGTCCGCAAATCAAAACAAGTTAATGACATTTTTGTACATCTGCCCAACTACATGACTACATGTTAGTCTGGCAAGTACTTATTAGACCCAAATTAAATAGCGCAATGATTATAGTTAATATTTACTAAATATAGCGTTATTAATTTCTACAGCACTAAATATGGATGCTACCAGCATATAAATAAATGATGAGTACTGAACCAAAACAAAGTTACAAAATATATTATCTTCATTAAATATGTCTCAGCACTACAAATGCTACTATCCATAGATTTTCCATTAACATATATACAGTGGGGGAGGA
Organism: Empidonax traillii; assembly: GCF_003031625.1. Classification (NCBI taxonomy): domain Eukaryota; kingdom Metazoa; phylum Chordata; class Aves; order Passeriformes; family Tyrannidae; genus Empidonax; species Empidonax traillii. Next base: position 127,533 of record NW_020955558.1, on the reverse strand, counting down.
AGCATCAAATTGTTATCCATTCTCCATAACAAGTGCACTGACAATTAACTCAGCAACAGCTCCCAATAGCTCCCCTCTCAGCCAGCCTCCACACTATGCACTGGTACACACAGTGTCACCAACACAGAAATATCAGCACCTATTGAATAGATGAGTCTCAGACAAAGAGGTCCCAATTCCAAAAAATCCCAGGTAAGACCAGCTACCACAAAACTTATTCAATAAAGCCATATACCATCAGAAATATGCTGGATATATTATATAGGGAAATTCTATACTTTGGCCATGCAAATTGAACAAGATCTCCCACACCACCAAAGTCCAACAAGAAGTCTGAAAATCATTAGCAAACACTGGGGCAAAGAAACCACAGTTCAACCTCTACCCAGGAAGGAATGGGATTTTCAACATTTACTGTGAAGAACCTCAGTCAAGGAAGATTTGTAGCACACACTAGCAGTCTTTACTGTTCAACAACAGAAAACTTTTTCCTACCCAGAGATGCTTTCCACATGGAATTTATGTGCCAGTGGTTATGCACAAGCTCAGCATTCCATGCATAGACTTCACAATTAATTAATTAATTAACTACATTAATTTCAGATGCTTGGCAGTCACAAACTAAGGCACACTGGCAAGCCAGATGAACAAAGAAGAGGATACTTTGAGGAAACATCTGTTACCTATCTCTACTGCTAAACTGGCCATGTCAGGTTGATGGAGGATTCCTATCCCAAAGCTTTGCCTGTATTTGAGCTTTAGGAAGCAACCAGTACACACCTTTGTAACAATCACAACTAAGTTTCTAATTTAAATATTGACACCCAGAGGTTTTTTTTTTAAGATGTTCTTAAGATTGAGAGAACTGGTATCTCAATTTTTTTAACTCACAAGTCTCGTTTATCCATAGTCAATAACCTGGATCCTGAAAGATATCACTACTCAAACTCGCATATTTCTTTCTCTCATATCATTAATTATTTGTCCAAATTTGTGCAAAGTAGAATTTGGACATACTTTATTTCTGTTTCATAAAAGATATGGCTTCCATCTGATTTTTTTTTTTTTTAAAGATCTCCCTTTTCACTTTTATGGGATCAGTTTTCCAACAATTGAGCTTATCAGCCACATCTACACTGCTAGTAATTCAAAACCATGGCATATTTATTGATTCCAAAAACCTATTACACGATATCACTTACATTCCTGTATTTGATTAGACTAAGTTATTGGACGAACTAACAAAAGATTACTCAGAACTCAGCGGAGAGCTTATATAGATGTCATCTTGACATCTAGACTATTTGCTCTTGCACCTTTATTTATAAGTATTGCACACACAGACCAAGTTTTGCACAAAAAAAGTATCTGATGCACGTTCATCTCCATTCTGTTTTTTCACCATTAGATCCCCCAACTATAAGATATAGGTTGCAGGTTTAAAACTTTTATCCACTTTTTAAAGAGAATATTAATGAACAACTACATGAAGTTGTATTGATGAATAAGATGCATTATGACTGAACATCATCCAAGTTCAATTCAAACTTGAGCTATATACTACCTCTAAATATAGGACACGTAAGATATTTGTATATGAATATAAATTATCCACTTCTTTGGACACAAAAATGCCAATGAGTTTAAAACATGAATATGTTCATTAGATTTAAATTCATCCATTACAGAAAATATTTTGACATGTATCCTAAGAATAGTGTTTTTAAAACAGTTCAACGCATTAAATATATGCAAATTTTGACAGTAAAAAATGCATACTGCATTGATGAGATACTATCATTCTTCACAATCATTGCAGCCTCTAGCTAGATACAGATTTTTCATGACAGATAGAAACATTTCCTTCTGTGTATCTCATATTCTCAGATTTCCACTTCAAACTGATCCCCAAAACACTTTTAAAGACAGACTTAAAACTGCTGCAAACTTGAATTGTTGTTATACACTTCAGTTAGCCAAGGCTGCCAACACCAAACCATATTCAATCTCTTTTTAAGTCAAACTGTTTGCCACTGGAATCACATCCATTGGTAAATTTTAGGACGTTTCATTCTTGAATTACCTGCATTATTAGTGCATATACAGGCTGTTTCCAAAATATGCCTAAGGTAGGCATATACATGGGGCTTGCACACACAAACAGATTAGCACCCATATCAATTTGAAGCACGCTCACTCTTTTGAAAAATCCCCATGTAATTTTATGGTACAGTTTCAGAACTGGCTAAAACCTATTTAAATTTGTAACTAAATGGTGAATTATGCCACATCTTTGCTTGGTAGATGTCCTACAGTCACATGGCAAACCAGAGCAGCTCACCAATTAAGACAAAAATTTAGTCTGAAGGACTAGGAAGCAGTAATGTCCATTTGCTTTCAAAGCAGAGTATCTTTACACACAGGCATCCTGTGTGGACATGGAAGTGTCTTCACAGAATGCTACTGTACAACAACCATAGTATCATGAATTCACATCAGCCAGGCCCACAGCACTCAGTCACACACAAAGGCTGCTGTAGATCACAGCAACAGAACTATAACATAGAATAAGGTGGAGAAACAGATCAAAGGAGCAGCAAACAAACTCCCTGTATCAGGAAAATACACTGATTTTTTAATCATGTGTATCTACTTATGCAAGAATTATGAATTTGAAATCGGTATTTAAAGGAAACATGGAAATTTTTAGAAATAGTTGGTCTTCAAGGAACTATGGAGACGTCCCATGCAGGCAGCAGCCTGAATCACTCCATGAGAGCATCCCAGCTTCATGTGGGTCACGTTTCTGAAAGCTCCAAGTGAGAACATGCAGATGGAAAGACATGCAATTGTTTTACATAAGTTTCCCTCAGCCACTGAAGTTCCGTTACAACTACCAGGACTCATTATCCTACTTACCAAGAAAAAGACCTGTAGGGAATCTTGCAAGGAGTATTGCAGAGAGGCAGGGTATCAGTGGGTTTGTGCATTTGTTTCTTACCCCAGATTCACAGCTTGTGCGTGCCTCTGTCTTGCTAATGAAATTCCTTTCAGATTGATCCACTATACAGGGAAAAATAAAACTAACTGAATATTTTTTGAGGAAAGAATAACTCAGATGAATCTGAGACTCAGTTTTGCAACTGCAGGAGGGACAGATAAAATGTGATGTTGTAACTGCGATAGCTAATACTAGTTTAATATGTTAAAATGTTTGTGTTTGATGGACCTTGGAATGCACATTTACTTATAGAAAAAACAACAGTCAGTAGAAAATGATTTTAATGTTCGCAGTAAGGTTTCTTTAGGGCCAGTAAGTATAAAATGCAATAGTCCTGAAAATTAACCCCAGATGTATCATTTTGTTAATACAAGAAATGTGCAGGATATCTAGAACACTAAAGTTTATGTAAATCTTTATGTAGGCAAAAGCAGTACCTAAGATAGGGTTATATACCTGACCTGAGGCCAAATCACAGTCCTTTAAGAATGTAAAATTCCTCTCGACATCAATGGCATTTTTCCTAGGGTAAGAGCTGCAAGGCCAAGCCGCACATTAAAATACTATGGTACCACAAGGCTCTAAAAGCCTGAGCAGTGATAATGGCAGAAGAACTGTTATTTCTGCACCATAAAAAGAAATATTCTAGAGACATTATTACATTTAAATGTATTCTGATTTTGCATTCTGCTTTTCCATCTCAGCAGACACTGTTCCATCTGAACAAGATGGACACAACACAGAGCACAATATTTTATATTAAATATAGTTATAAGGGAAGAACAGCAACCTTGGAATGACTCACTTGCAGGACCAATTCATAGGTTACACTGAGTATGAAAGGCAATTTCAGAATAGTGGTGGAAGAAAAGGAGTTTTATAACAGAGGTGATACAAACTAATTTGGAGACTCAGATACAGAGAGAATACAGTACGCAATATACTGTACACAGTTCAAGGGAGGAAAGAATGGTTACTTTTTCAAATACAGTGGTATCTGCAAAAAATAAAGTCCAATTCTGTTCAGTACTGTAACAAAATCATTACAAATGCTGAAATATTACAAATTCAAAACTAAAAAGACAGTAGCTTTGCAGTTGTGCTGCACTGAGTCTAAATACAAGATACTAAGAACAGCAGACTGTATTAAGGCAGGACTGGTGACAGACATTGGCAAACAAGTGTTGCAGACAGAATGTAATGACGTATTCAGGAGTGTATTTCAGCCCGTGTACTAAAGCACTGAGAGGGTAAAGTTTTGTGCATGGTGGCATTCCTCTTTGGGATAACAGGAAAAAAATGGTTAGAAAATACAAGATGTGTTTAAGTACTTCACAAACAGCTTGTCACAGTTCTGTATCCTAGATGATACAAACCTTTGTCAGGAAAAATATAATGAAGTTCACCTTTAAAATCTAATGCAACAGACCTAGCACTAAGACTGTGTAAAAATAGCATCTTCTACCAATGAACTGTACCATATAAATTGATGTTCATGAAATGTTATTATAATCTAAAGTCTAAAACCACAAAGCAAGAAAATCCCAAGTTAAAATGAAACTTCATCCTTAGCCCACCCAAAAGTGTTTAGATATAGCAGGGCTTGCCAAAGAGTAATAGTCCTATATACAAAATATGCCGCCATCACTAGAAACTTCAAACTAAATATGGAATTCCAGCTCTAATTCTGACCTTTCTCTTCCTTGTTTTTATGGATATAAAAACATTCATTCTTGAATGTTCTTTCATTACTCCAGCACTTGTGTGGTTAATAATCTTAAGGTAACTCTTTTTAATTATTTCTGTGCAGCAGAATTAATTCACCAGCTTCTCAGCTAAACAATCAACCCCAGAAGAAAAAAAAACCAAAACCTAAATATTAAAATTATCTTTATGGAGTACTGTGGAGTGGCCCTAAAGGAAAAAGAATTCACAAAACTGAGCGGCCCACTCCTTGTACTTCAAACTTGTCAGCTTTGTGGGGTTTTTATTGTTTAGTTTTTTGTGGTTTAGTTTGTTGGGTTTTTTTAAGGGTTAGAGGCATAAGCCATTGAACTACCAGATAAGGGCTGAAATAAGATCTGCTGTTGAGGAAGAACAAGGTTCTCATACAATTTAAGAGATAACAAATTGCAATGTGGAGAAGAGTGATTTTCTCAGAGACAGGGGAGGAAGGGGGGTGGGGAATGGGACATGAGAAGGCATAGAATCTCACAGTGTTTTTTTAGACGTTCTCCACAATTATATTTGTGTTGAAGGGCCTCTCCTTCCACAGAAAGAGAGACTGCTCTTTCTCTCACCTGGTTCTATTTGTGGAGAGACTACTGTTCCCCATTTCTATTACATGATCTCATCTATATAATGGTCACGAAAGGATTTCCTGATATTTTTGCATTCTACCTTCTTAAAAGGCAGTTCCTGGCAGGAGATGGTGAATCAGCTGCTGAAGCAGCAGCCTCTGTTGCAGAATGTCAGGACTTCTAGAGAACATGAGTGAGGAAAGTAGCAGATGAATGCAGCAATGGAATAGCAAACATGATGTTTCAGGCACTGAAGAGAGAAAGCATTTCTCAGAGAAACCCACTGCAGCTCAGGGAATTCATTCCATGAGCCAGCAAACATTGCCTGGAATCATGCAAGTCCACAAAAAAAGCAACGTATGTATCATGAATACCTCTGTAAATCCAAATTCACAGAATTTTTAACACCAAAGAACTCAGGGTAAAAATCGGTTTGTCCGGGGCACACCCCACAAGCCCATTCTTCACTGACAGTACAGTTACTTCAGGACCCTCTCGTGGAGTCCCTTCCCACCTAGACACCTGGTCAGCTTTTCCCTGGAGATAGTTAAGGTGCCCATCCCGGTGCAAATGTATCCAGCTTTAGCCAAGACCAGTCAGAAAATCTGCTTTCTACAGGATATCTTCGTGTTTTCTTCTGTTCTAGCACAGATTCCCAATCTCTGGGTGACAGGTACTCTAAGGTTGTAACTCACCTGTCTTTTCACGTGAAACATAAAGGAAGAAAGGAGTGTCCTTTCTTACATGAAACATAAGGGCAGAAAGGAAACCAGTGCTTAGTAATGGTAAAATACAAACACATGCTTAAACCAGCACCAAGAGCACAGTCCCATTTTTTTTCCTTAGATGAGTTTCTTAAACACTCAGTGTCCCCTTTTCCTGCTGTCCTCTCCCACACTTGACTGAACAACACTCAGCTACCAGTGTGTGGAAAGCTCATGTTTACTCACAACATTACATCCTTACCCAGAATAAGACCTGATGATTATGAAATTCTTCTATTTTTAACTCCTAATAAATAGAAATATGCATTCCAATACTGTATTTTCAGCTTTTTATGGGTCCATTGCTAGCTCAGTGGCAAGAATAAGGAAATATTCTCATAAGTGAATGGCAGAAAATAATGACCAAAAAAAATTACAAAATAACACACGTATTCTCGTGTTCGATCCAAAATCTTCAGAATGTATGCATACCTCATGACAGACTGTGTGACAAAGTATCTACAGACTGAAAAGACTGGTAAGAGAGAGATCGAGATTTTACTAGCCACAGCAAGACTTGGTGCTCCCCTCACTCACCATGACAAGACTTTCCCTGCTACTAACAAGAGTTAACTCTGCAGCAGAAAAATCTGTGCAGCAATGCTGAAGTGACTCAAATACTCCTAATAGACAACAACAATGAATGTCATGGATATGATCCAATGAATTAGCAAGGCACATACACACGCAGAAAGTATTTTTGAAAGCATATTATTTGGGTTGCAAAGTCAAGAGGTCAAAATGTAGAAAATGCCAGATTTGAAGTTGCCTGAAAGCCAAACTCAGGTGCCATTTGCAACTGCACTAATGATAAAGTTGCAATGGTTGCAAAGTGTTCACTTATTCCACATCTGCTGTTTTACTCCATCAACTCCTGCCAATGATAACATAACAAAGAACAAAATGAAAACATCCTTAAATCTCTCATTTCCAGCATTAAGGTGTTTGACTTTGTAACCTAACGAAGCCCGGAACAAATGAGGTCCTCACAACATCAATGTTATAATCTCCTTGACATCATTACAAGAGCTACTATGGTGATTTACAAAAATGGTCCTCGTGTTGTCCAAAATTACATCTTCAGGATCCAGTCTTATATTTATCAAAAACTTAGTTACAAGCTTTATCACACTGAACAATCTAAATAGTGTCTTCCCTCAGCAATGAAAAATAAATCTAAAAGTTGTTCATTTCTTTTAGGTTTCGACTCTCAAAGTCTAAAGTTTTCCCTGGCTTTGGGAGTCTTCTGGACCTGGTGCTTTATTTTTCACTTACAAATCCTGAAAGTCCATGGCAGTGTCACTTCCTAATAGATCCAGCCATCCACTGGTGTCATATATTAAGTGAGAAGGGGTCTGTGTAATTAGAAATAAAGCAAAATCTTGCTGGGTTTTTTTCTTAAGGTATTCACTGTTTTTAAGCACTCCTAAGGGTTTATTGATGTTCAAGATGTAACTGGGCAAGATACACTTTATTTCAACACAGGAGTGAACAGACTCCATATAGGTGCCATGGTTAAACAGTATGTTGTCAGACCAGGTTATGTGCCCTCATCCTCCATTCCCGTATTTTTTACCCAAATATATCCTGAAAGTGTGAGCTGGTCTTACACAAAGAGTGAAAGAGCAAAAGGCAGTCAATTTCCTTTTCATTCAAAACAAACCAGGACAAACTAGGAAAGAAACTTTTTGACTAATTAACAATTTCTTCCCCCGGTTCCTCCCAGAAAAATGCAACTGTCATCCCACTTTAGATTTCAATGTCCCTGTACAGGCACAAAATACTAGCTCAGCTAAAAGTTCCTCACAATTGTCCTGTACCTGTGCTTTCGGCTCCCAATGCTTTATGAGTTTTAGAAAGAATACAGTCAATGCTGTGGTTTCTGATGTAAAACGAAACCTAATTTGAGACATCAAAATCTAATTGCTATTCATAATACTGAATATTCTGCTTTGTTATATTTAATTTACATTACAGTTGATATTAAAACTCAGTTTTATTATCAGACTTAAAACTGAGGTCCTTATTGAAGTAAATCTCTCCCTAAATCAACAGTGTTGCCCAAAGAGTGTGGATCAAAACCAGTATGAAAGAAAAAGCCCACTAGCTCTCACATACACACAAAAGAAATCTTAATAATTTCCCCATATCTCTGTAAAGGTGCAAGCACAAGGGCAGCCTGCCTCAGTAAATTTTTCCACTCACTTTACTTTTTTTTTCAACTGATTTTGTTCAAAGTACTTTTAGGGAAAAAAAAAAAAAAGAAGTAAAAAGATAAATACACTTCAGCCAGAAAATGCCAGAAGAAAAATATATTCCAGCAGTCTTTGGCCAACTTAGACTTGAAATGAATTTACATCCTCAAAACACCTCTTAGTTGTGTTACAATTTTCTGAAAACTTATTGCACACATTTTTCTTCCAAAATTCATGGGAATCTTTTTCTTTACAGTCCATTCTTCACTCGCATGCCTTTTTTCTCTTTCATTGGAAAATATATCAATTGCTTATTTTAAAAAAAAAAAGTGTTTTGGCATGGCTGACCTGTAGAGATACAGAGCTAAGCAGAGTCAGTGAATCCACTCACTCTGATATGCACACATGATATGCAATTAAAATCTCCATTCACATTCCTACGGGGTTGTCAATCAAGAGAAAAGCCTTTTTGACAACACCCACTGAAGCGTACCAACTAACTGCTGAACAGGAACTTAAACAGTAACAGCTTTTGTTACTAGCAAGAACGGATTTTACCAAGATTGGGCTCAGTTTCTAAAGAAATAATTATGTTAAAATTTTGGGGCTTTTCATTAAAAATTAAAATGTGTCACAAAGCTATTGTGTGTGAAGCTATCATATTATGTAATACATGAGGGTTATCAGATATATGTGGAAAAAAAAACCCTCTAACCTCTCTTGACTGTAGGAAACAATTTATCCTTTCATACTTAGAACAATGAACAATGATTACAAGCTCGTTTTTAGTGAGAAGTGAACATTATTCTAATTGCATGTTGTCTATTTGGTAGGCATCGAATATCTTTTATAACATTACATTATAAGCTGCCCGGTCACTAAACTAACACTAAATGGCCTGCTACTGCCAAAAATGATACTGCGAACAATTTAATACTGACACACTGGAAAATGATGTGGCTCAATTATAAGTATTTGCAACTCCTTGAAAATATCCTGACTTTCAATTTACAACAACAGAAGAAAAGTGTTAAACACTGAAGATGCTAACATTTACTTTCTATTACCCAGTTAGATAATGCACAACACATAGGAGCATTAGAGTACTTCCAAATCCAATCTGTAAAGGTAAAACCAGTAAAAATAAATAGGTTGTTAGCAATCTGCTGTTTGTGTTTTGAGTACTAACCTTGAATTACAGTTTTCAAACATGCTAATATTATTAAATATTGAAATACTTGCCCTCTTGCTTATCACACTCCATAACTGAAGAGAGAGCAGATGCATCCTGACTATTAACAGTCATGACAAATTGCCTTACTAATGAATGTTACACACTGAAAGTGCCATAACTGATTAAACCACAATTTCCCACTACCAGATAGAGAGAGACTTGGGAACTCCAGCAGTGGACAACTCTGATGTTCTGCCAACAGGCCTTCAGGGCACAGTGTGGTATTTAGAAAAACACACTGTAAATTCCATATGAATATATTCTAAAAGACTATGTGTATACAACAGGTTTTAAAGAACATTAGATGAAACAGCTTAGGTTCGTAGCCGATGAGCCATGCAAAATGGATGTGTTTTAACAATTTTAGAATCATTACAAGGCTGCATAGGAGAACATTTCTGTTGGGTTCCTCTGCCCCTCTCCCCACCTCCCCAAACATTGCTTGTGCTTTGCTTTCACATAAAATCTTTCTTTTGTCAGTCTCTTTGTCGGTGCAAAATTGGCAGTGGTTCAAATTCAAAGTACTCCTATTCATTTACTGACCATTAAACCAATGTCATTCTAGTTCACATCAGCCAGAGAGCTAAGCTCTAAAAAACATAAAAGACTTGCTTCACCACTGACGAATAATGTGTACATTTTTACAGAGCTTAAACCTTAATGCTTTGCCTGAAACTAACAATACAGTATACCTTATCATTCCTTTTTCACAAGCAGGCAGCTGCTGAAACGCTTGCCACTTCAAAATATCAATTGCTTGCCAGAGTTGTCCTCAACACACCCTGTCAAACTCATGTATATTGTGCAATGAAAATGGTGCAGGACTGAAAGCTAGAAATTGTGTCAAATTCTGCTGTAAGGGTATGATGTGCAAAGAACAATGTATGACAACCGTAGAGACTACAAACAATAGCAATGGAGCCAGACACTACATATATCACAACTGTGCCTGTACATATTTTATTGTATGTATTATATATTTAAAGCATGACAAATGTGTCATTGTAGCTATGTGCTACACCAAATAGAAACCCTTCAGCTAGCTAAGCTTTTTCATTTCTCTTGATGGAAGTGTAGTGGTATTTTTCTGCCCTCTGAACATTTGTTTGTAAATCACAGAGCACAAAAAAAAAAAAATCAGGTTTTCAAAATGAGTAACAGAAAACAAAAGACAATCCTACAAGAAGAAAAAATGAGATTTAGTTCAATTAACACTTTTGTTTTTCTCTATGGACACATAGCCAGGCTACCTTAAAGAATATCTGAGGCTATGCAAGACAAATACAATATCACTGCACCCATAAATTACAGTGTGCCTAATTTTAATGTAGATAAGTCTGGCCTATTGATTTGCATGTTTCCCTGGCAAAATGGAAATCCCATGTGAGTATGTTCTTTGTCTGTAGAAAATGCATTTTAGAAAACCTTTATGAATACAGCAATCTATGCTAAAAAGGAAAACATAAGTAACTAGTATAAAATTACATGTGGAACCTAGAGGAGGTGGTGCTCATACACACGCATGTACACATGCATCTCTGTGCACGCATGTGAGAATGTATTACACAGTCACATAGTTTTTTAGCATGTTGTTAGAATTTCTAAAAAGAGTCTAAAGCAATGAAAATTCAGGCTCTAAACAGAATCTTAAATTAGCTGAGGAAAGAAATGAAAATTGCCAAACTAAGTATCTAAGTAAGTTAATCATAAAGTGACCATGGAATGCTAGTCTTAAAGAAACAACACATGGTTGTGATGAAAAAGAAGTATTTAGGAGGAAAGATGAGCGCAACAGCCCAGAACAGCATGTAGGTTGCAAAACCTGAACACACAGTATTCCATGAGGGTCATTAACTGATATAATCCTAACCAAAATGAATAGATACACCATTAAGGTGTTAATAAATATTTTGGAAAGAGAATGGGTGTTTTAGGTGCTCCGGGTTGCTGACCTTTGCTGTGTTTATTAGTGGGACAATGATGCATTATTAACACACAGCAGCTGTACCTGAACTGCTGCCATGAACATAATAGCCTTTTATAGCCATCAGGGGAGTGAGATAGGAGGCCTTTATTAACCACTACACATGATTAGCACATTATGTGAACTTTAGTACGCAAATTATCTCTTATTGAAATATAATGTTTATTATAACTAATTGTAAACATGATTTAAAAAACTTCTCAATGCAAAACTAAGAGTTTTACTGCCGTTTAGTGAATAACTCTCTCAGCCACTAAAATAATAATTCTTCTTTTCCTTTGTTCAACCTGTAAAAATAACTGTGCCTCACAAAAACTTACTGCACTATGATAAAAACACCAAAGTAAATGACTTCCACATCTTGAATATTATTCTTCAGAACCATAAAAAAAACATAAACAGCTATTTCCAACACAATTAAGAAAACTGCTAGTGAAGAAAAAAGAACTTGCCTTATATTTTCCTATAAAGATTACAGGCAGTTCTTAAAAGAATCAGTTTGCCAATACATTTTCAAGAGTTAACTTGAAAAAACAACACCATGATTTACTTCAAAGAGCTTAATTTTGGGTAAGATTATCCCATTAGCCTTCGCAACTGAACACAGCACTGAGAGTCCATTATGAGCAGTCTTTTATGCCCTAGCAGAAAGTCATTAACATAAAATAAATCATTAGCTTTGATATTAAGCCTCTACTATCTGCAGGTTTCTATGACTAATGCTCACAACTTTGTCTGCCAAATGATCAATTATATTTTTTGAAAGGTTATCACCCCTTTTCACCATTATTTTTCCCTTTACTATTTATTATTATTTCAGGTTGATGCAAACACGAGGATTGTATGAGAAACAAATGTTTTCTCTTTTTCATGAACACAAACGTACACACTTTTGGCAACTGTGAATAGAATATGACTTTGAAAACCCAGTTACTTATAGTACAGGATAGAAATGATGTATTCTCAGAGTAAGTTCACTTCCTTCAAACTAAGTAATATATAATGAAGCAGAAATCTGCATATGTATATACATATAGAGTAGCATAGATACAATAGGAATTTACATGTTTATATAATCTTCTCTTCTGGCAGGAACTGTCTGGATAAATCTTTTGCTTCATATTGCAGACTTCATACTTCCTTTACTGACCCATTTCCCTAAGTACAGGTTATCACTGTCTGATTTCAGAGTTCTGATTTCTTCTTGCATATAGAATAAGAACTGGAGTTCACTGCAGATTTTCTTAATATAGTAAAAATACATACCAGCTACAGTAACTTTCATTTAACCTTTAAGACCATATAATCAACAACAACAATAGCAGGAGACAAAAGCACTACCACAGCAGCTCAATTTCCATGCTTAGCCAGCACTACCTTTGAAAAAAGCCACTCGTGCCATTTTTGATTGGTAGAGAGTGGTTTAACAGTCAAGAATGTGAATGCTAAAACATTCTGACATTTCCACTAACCCGGACTTGTCAGATGCTCATGTAATTCAAGTACGTTTTGCAACTTAGAAAGCAGCGTGTTTCTTGGGAGGAAACCATACTACAAGGGTCTATGGCAAATCAAATAGCAGCCCAGGGAGAAATACTAAATGAACAGTTCAGGAACAGTGTTAGTGTATGTGCAATTGAAAGATAAGATATAAATATTATTAGAGCCATATGAAATTCAAATGATAAAAATAAACTACTTACTGCAAACATAAGAAGCAAAAGAAAACCACAGACACTGCAAATATTGACTGCACCAAGATGTCTGCTGAAAAGCAACTTTAAGTTTGAAGGTCTAAGTCAAGATTTAAACATTTTATTCCACGCTCTGACTTACTAACCAAAAAACCGATCACTACCGATGAACATAGAAGGCAGATATTCCAGTAGAAGGGGGATGAGAGTTTCTTCTGTGCACTCGCTGCTGTGGCAGGGCAGTGTTTGTTGCTGCTGCTACATAATCTGTGCCTAACCATAGAATAACGCAACGCTGCCGTTTTCGAACTGAACACTGTAGGGAAAAGTGTTATGACCAAGAAAATCTCATTTGGGTTGATGTGAATTCCATGCCTGAAAGTATTTTGGAAGCATTGCTATAATTAAGAGTCATTTGGCGAATCTGTTATAAACCGTGTTTTGGAGTAGTTTGTAACTCAACATTTTTAATGAGAAAACATTCCTTGGGCAGAAAATCGGTACCTAGTTGCGTAACGAAAACAGTTAGAATAGACTATTTCAGTTGGAGGGGATCTACAGCAATCACACAGTCCAACTGCAACAACAAAACGTTTAAAACTAGGCTATATTTCAAATAAGTATTTCAGTGTATGCAGTCCATGCTAGACATTCAAAGAGCATGTGTCCTCTTCAAAAAGATAAACAAAGCTGCCACTAATTGCCTCTGCTGTCAGTTCCAGAAGCCAAGGTCTGCACTGATCCAGGGACTACGCTCTCACCATGCAAAGTGGTGCTTTCAGGTCACTCTTGAGCCGTGCTGAGAGTGCTGTCAAAGGAAGCTCTTTACTTCCAACCTCTAAGCTTTGTTATATCTACCATCAATACGGGATTTAAATATCCAAGAATTTTTATCTAAATCCTACCATGACTAGGATAATTCTCTTCTTAAACATAAATTGTGTTTTAAACATAGCCCGTTTTCAAATGCTTCTGTACATTCTTAGCAAGACAAGACAGTCCTGCTAAGATGGGAATCTGAGGATTGGAGAGTACTCAGTTCTTCCCGGTAAACATGCCCAACAAGCCCCAAATTCAACAGCTGTGACTGCCCAGTCTTCCACATTATCAGCGTCTCACATGCAGCTCCAGCTGCTCTTTCGTTTAATGTAAACAACAAAGGTACTGCGTATGTAGTGTAGTGTTTAGCTAATTCAGCATTCTTGGTAGTTTACTGCTTTCACGTTTTTTTTCAGAAGACCTCATGATAGGCTGATGGAGGCTAATGCCCTAGAGTTGAAATGCATCATTCTGTAAGAGAATAAAACATAATTCCTCTCAAGGAACTGATGTTTGGCAGAAAGAAAAAAAAAAATTGCTTCAAGGGCTTTCGTTTATAGACATCTTTGAGAAAGATTTCTCAAAAGCACATACATAAATTGTTTTCTTCATTCCACTAAAGTTGGGACCACCTCTTTTCTGAAACACTGGAATTTAAGGAGGCACACTTGAGGCTTGCCCACAACTCTAAGACTACATACTAAGGTCTAGTAACATAGGAAAGAAAAGTCCATTTCCCTTCTTCCTATGTGATATTTTTGAAACTAAAACACTTAACACTTGAAAATCAGCAGTCAGCCATAATGCAACTATTTAGTCTTTCCTTTAAGAAACAGCAACATATTTAAAGTATGATTCTAATGCAGTGGAGGACAAGGTAGTTCTCTAACTGGAAAAAACATGTCCAGAATAAACAATATGAGCATGATCTAAAATGCTGCCAAAACAGTAACACAGCATTTCAACTTTAGAGCTGCCCTTCAGAGCACTTGCCATAATTCTGAGTTTCAGATAGAGACTGGATAGAACCATGCCACTGTAAATAATGTACACTTTGTAAACAGCCATGGAACATTTTATTTAGAATAGTGTCTATGGTAGATTAAAGTTTACACAATAAATTAGTCTAAATGCCGAGTATAAATACATGCACTTTTGCTCTGTGGAACTCTGATTACGAGTGGGATTGTTACCTCCTTACAAAGCACTGTATTATATCTCCTTATCCACTTCTACCCAATGTCACTCTGCTTTTTTCATTTTGAAAGGTTTTTCTTCCCTCTCCCTCCTTTCTCCTCTTTATTTCTCTTTTTAAAAACAACTACAGTCTATCATTTTACCTCTGCTGTCTAGCTGTATTTTTCCACTGCACTGACAACTACTAGTGAATACAAGAAAGATGAGTGGTAGGCTCCTGTATTTTTGAACAAGGTAGCAAATCACAGAAGAATCCAGTGCATAATTCTGCAGGGCTAACCATTGGGAGCAGTAAAGACCATTATTTTCTGCCTACTGTTGGCAGAGGTCAGCATCCCTGTCATTAGCTGTGTCAAACTATAATTATATAACTGCACTTTATGTGAGCAGATATCTGAAAACACTGCAAAGTTGCAAGTATTAAAATTAAAATATACCAATCCTTCTTACAGTACTGATCAAAGCAGTCTTTGGAAATGACACTTCAATGTGGAAAGCCACAAGGCCGTTATTTATTGCTCTCTACATAAACATTTAAACTTATCCTACTTCTTCAAGCAGCTCAAAATCACTGGCCATTTTCTTCTATCAAATTAAGACACTTGGATTATCAAAATTATTTCTTTTATAGCATTCAACTCAATTACGGAATGTGATGTTTCCAAAAATAAACTTCAACTGAACAGACTACTTGCATTAGCCTGCACATATCTGAAATGCAATTATGCTTCAAGTTTCAAGAGTCAAGCAGTACAACCCCAACCCTAAATCCGTCCAGTATAAGAGCTCCACTACGTTATTTCAAAGGCTGACCTATATACCACAGCATACCGTCCATTCTGTCTGTTTGTATAAGAGATACCACACACAGTTGTCATAACCAACATTGTTTGCATTGTTCCTTCACTTTTCTCTCTTCATGGGTAATGCAAGAGAAACAAGGAAAAGCCTGCATAACAATATATGCAGAATATAACGAGCTTTCACAGCAGATACAGAAATATTAGGCTAAGATGCTTAGAATGCTACTTTAGGTTTATAAAATAAAGATCTAAGCAGTCTTCTGAAACAAAGCCTGCCAACTGAAAATTGTAAGATAAGAGGCGATTGTTTGAATCTACATTATTGCATTTTCATTTGACTACAGAAATGTGCACTGTCAACATCTCCCATGCATGTGCCTGGGAACTTTTATGCTGTGAGTAATCATCTGACCAGGAAAAAAACTAGTGCTAACAGAACAATTAGAAAACCAAACAGGCTAAGTATTTGTGGAATACATTCTAAATTACCAGCAGCTCAAGTAGACTTAAAATGTAAAGAATCAAAGTCTGGCAGATTTGTAAAAGAAAACACAGCAGCAAACCCCAGGTATGAAACAATAGGGCCAAATCCTCTAATACCGGCCAAAAGCAAGTTTTAACTAACTTTACAAGAAGTAAAATCCAGTTTTGAATGAGTTTTGCAGGTAAAGACCTAATGAAGGTCACCATTCTGACCCAGAGCGTGGATCCATCATACTCCATCATCTCCACCTCTTTTCCTGGGAGAGATCAAAAGCAAATAACTCAACCAAACATACTGAACACAAAATTCTGCAGGCCTCCTGCCCTTCAAACTCCCTAATACACACAGCCTGAAAATGAGTGACAGAGCAATACTGTAACATGACGACATGTTTAGAACAAGTCAGATAAGTTTTCCCAGCAATGTTAATCATGTTGCGTGAAGGGGGTGAAAAATGAAATGTTCACTAAATGTATGCCTCCAAGGGGCCTGGCAAACCTACTCTGTCCATTTAATGTAATCAATGGTCAGTGTCAAAGACATCTGAAAAAGACATTTGTTCAATACTCTGTATCTTATACTGAAACATTCTTGGTAAGTCTTTTCCAAGCATAAAACATATGTCTTATGACTGTGCACTTTTAAGCACATTATCAGTTCAGGCAAAGTGAAACAGAAGAGTTGCAACTTGTCTACAGAATGAGTGTCTCATTTGCATTTAAAAAGAACAGTTTGCTCCCTCATACATGGCATGACTTGAAAGAAGCTTTAGCCAGCTAGTAAAGAAATTCTGAAAACGACTTTCTAAATTAATTTATTCGATTTGCAGTGCAATACACCAAAAATTATTTAAGGAACTTAATTGGAAAATGATTTAATATATTAAAGTAATTCCTGATTTTCCAAAGCATTTAACTTTTAAATTAAATCTGGCCCACTATCTCAAGAATGATGACTGAAATGTGTATTCAAGTCATTACCTTCTTTCTGAAGCTTTAAATCATTGATAGGTTTAATAACGTTTGTCCAGTTTCACTGCCAAACGGGTCGTCAAACACTTCGGTGCTTATGTCATTAATATCAGCCCAAGCTTCTCACATGGCAACACTTCACTGTTACAATTTACAAAACTGACAATAGAGAAAATAACAGCAAGCCACAGATGAAAGGCAGCAGTAGCCCCATGATTACCCATGAGCACTAACAAAAAAATAGTGCACACGTAAATGCTCCTATGCAGCTGAACTCTTCTTGCTGAACAAAGTTCACTTCTGGCACAAACTTCCCATCTATAGGGCAGGTTTGCCAGATGCTGCAAAACAGTTACTTAAAACAGCGCTAACAGTCATACCTCTGGGATCTCTCTTGAAATATCCTTAGGCATCCACCACAAAGGGCCAGATTTATCCCTGGATTCTATAACTCCATTGAGTATATGTGAAATGCAGCCAGGATGAATTTGGTCCTTTCTGTTGTGATTGGTAGATGCGACCATGTGGGAAATCTTTCCGGAAAACTGAGAGGGCTTCACCCGGGCGCCGCAGCCTCCGCGCCTCAGCACGGACACACGCTACTTTGCTGTTTATCTCTGAATCGAGGCAGCTGCCCGGCATGAAAGGGACGGCTCGGAGCGTCTCTCTGACACGTGAGACCGTCACAATAGCCGGGCGCGGGACCGGGATGTCCGCCGCGGGCCGGGCCGGGCCGGGCCGGGCCAGGCGGGTCCCCGCGCCCCCCGGTCCCCGCCGCCCCCCGCACCCGCGACCGGCCCCGCGGAGCCTGCGCACGGCGGGGTTTGCGCTGCCAAAAGCCATCTGCTGCCGCAGCCCGCCACGGGCTGCCTCGGCGGGCTCCCGAGCGAGCGCCCGAGCGCGCAGGTTTGAACGCATCGCTCTCTCCCGGCTCGCTCCCCCCTTGGCCGGCGTGTGCTCAAAGGAGTGCTCCGGGCAACTCGCACTTCCCCGATCGTTTCCTACGGCCACCGTTTTATTCATGTGCAAAGCCCATTCCGTAACAGCAGAGAAAGTGCAGCTCATGCATAAAGCACCAGCTGGCTCAGGCCACAGCGGCAGTAACAATGCGGGAACCCCAGCCCCCTTCCTTGGCAGGAAAAGTCACGCAAAGTGCTCCGGGATCGCAGCACCAAACTCTCGGAACCGGACTCGGGATTTGGGCAAGCGGGGGCCTCCTCTGCGGTTTCTCCTTCCCGAGGCTCGGGAACCTAAAACTTAGCTCTCCTCAGGTACTGACCCTATTTGCAGAGGTTTAATCAAGTTACAGAGAAATTGATAAGGCAGTTACACAGCCGGGACAGTGTCGAGCAAAATGTTCTGAACCGACTTGTCATCACTATACACACTTACTGTGCATATAGAGAGATGTGTATGTATGTCACACACATACACACACAGATACACAAACGTGCTCTCGGCACCGCCAAGTACCGCTTTGACACAATAACTGCGGGGCAGAGTTTCTGCCGGTTTGTGGGGGGCACGATCCTTCTCATTAACAGTAGCCCTGGAAATTCAAGTCCCCCGCATCAGCATCCCCGTCCACGCCGTTTCTCCGAAAAGATGTTATGGAAAATGCCACCCCCACCCACCCCCCCGCTCCAGCCGCCCGCCCCCAGACTACTCCGGGGGTTTAATTTGGGGTGCCTGCGGGGGAGCCGGTGTGTGTCCCGGCGGCACCGCTCCGCGGCGGGCGGCACTGCGCTCCCCAAACCCCGGCAAGTGCCGCTGCCCTCCCTCCGCCTCGCCGGGGAACTTGGTGCGCCGCTCGCCAAAGCGCAGCGCCCGCTCATGCAACGCGCCGCGACAACAGCACACACCGACAGCACAGATAAAACACCTCGGACGACACAAAACACGAGTCACCTTGTTGCAATAGTAGGGGTCCAGGCAGGGGGAAGGTCCCAAACAAGGCGTATCAGGAGCGGCTGCAGGCTGAGGAGGTGGTGAATAAAATCTTACGTCCATTTCACTAAAACATCAAGCAAACTCCTTTCCTTTTCTTTTGGTCGTTAATGTTGGTGCAAAAAAGGGGGGTGTGTGAGTGTATGCGTGTGTGAGGGAAGGGGGGGACACACAAGACTGAGAAGGATAAAAAAAGAGGTGCCTGACTTCAGTAGTCAAACACCTTCCCTGCCTCACATCCGTTTGTGGTTTGTAAAGAGAGAGAGGAGAGAGGAAAAAAAAAAATCTCTTCCAAAAAAGCACCGGTCTGCAGATGTCTGCGAGAGAACCCACGAACCCTCCTTCTTCTACGGCAGGGCAGGTAACTTCGAGTACTTATTGTTTCCCCCACGCATCGGCACCGGGGCGCTCGCTCCGTGCGTGCCGCTCTTTATGGGAGTCTCAGAGTTGGTTCGCTTCTCCCTCCCTCCCTCCCTCTCGCTCGCTCCCTCTGTTCTTTTCCCGTTCTTTCTATTTTATTATTATTGTTGTTGTTGTTGTTGTGATTGTTGTTATTTTTTATTTGGTGGGTTTTGGTGGCGGTGTGTTTTGGTTGCCCTCCACAGTGAGGAGTGGGCCCTTGCGGGGGGGCGGGGGGGATAAAGGGGGAGGCGGCGACAGCAGCCGGGGCCCCCGCGCACCCCCGGAGGGAGCGGAGCGACGAGGCGCTGGAATGGCCGCCCCGAGCCGCCCGGCTCTCTCGCCTCGCCTCGCCTCGCCTCGGCTCGGCTCGGCCCGGCCCGGTCCGACTCGGCTCGGCTGGGCTCGGCTGTGCGGGCGGCGGCAGGGGACGCACCGCGCTCCGCCGCGGAGCTGCTGCTCCGAGCGTGCCTCACACAAAGGGGCCGGCGAGGGAAGAGCCATTTGCGGCCGCCGGGGACGGGGCTGGGAGCCGCGGAGAGGGGGCGCTGCCGCGCCCGCCATCCCGCCGCCGTCCCCGCCCTTTCCCACTCGCCTTCCGCGGCCGGCTCCTGGCGCCGCCCGGCCCCGTCCCGTTACTATGGTATCTCCTCCGCGGCGGGGCCGGGGGCAGGCGGGAGGGCCGGGTGGAATTGGCGGTGGGAGAGCCTCAGTGCGCCCGCCTCAGGCTGCCAGTGTGGCCGTCGGCAGGTCTTTTGAGGTGCCTCTGTGAGACCCCCGGCTCATCTCCACGGCCTTGTAGCTTAGATGGGATCAGGCTGCCCTGCCAGTCCTCTCAGGTTGACTCGGTCGGGCTGCCAGCAGAGTCCATAGTCTTCAGTCCCAGCAGAGTGGAAGCCATCGCCCAGAGTTTGTGGTGGCAGAAGTACGCTGTGATCCCTGTGCATGCCCCAGAAACCAGGAAACAGGCAGAAAGTATAAAGCACCAGTGAGATACCTCGTCAGCCGGGATCTGCCCCATTAGATCATGGTGCTCAGGCCTGCCCCTGCTGTGGGCAGCAGTGACAGCAGGCATAGGAGGGAAACTTGAGGAGATGGGCAAACTGAGAGGGGAGGAAGGAAGGGGAAGAGAATGGGGCAGGGAAAATGAGGAGGAGCTCAATTAGCTGCAAACAAGGGTGCTGACAAAGGAAAATTGGGAATCCAGTGGGATGCTGGAGAGAGACTGATGAGCAAAACAAGGTTTAACAGGCAAAAACAATGAAAGAAAGGGTGACTTCAAGACACCATGAGCAATCCCACTGGGTTTCCTGCTGAATCGCTGCTAGTTTTAATCAGAACAGAAAGGACAGAAGAGAAAGAATATTGGAAGGACACTGTACTGATCTTAGATAATGCCCAACAGAGGAACTGTGTTATTAAAAAAAAAAAGAAGAAAAGAATGATTTTCTTTAAATAAAACCATGTTAGTGAATGCCACAAAAATAAGCTGAGATGATGACGTTTAACAGGAATGGTTACGTTTATCAATACTCAGGAACTTTTCCGCCACAAAACAGTTGAAATCTGAAGAACTTTTAAAAGGATTTGTAATGCACTTTGTCACACAAAACTGCCTTCTCGTCACTGAAAAAAAAAGTCCATGGTAAAGATTTCAAGGGGATTCAGTATTACAGGGGAGAAAATCACAAATTTCAAGTGAAGAAATCACTGTTTGTGTAAGGATAGTATGTGTACATATTGAGATGTATAACCTGCACCTCAGATATTTTGATATTGTAAAGAGTCCTTCAAGATAACGTTAAATCATGACTTTCTTCCATGTCAAACAACCTGCTTTCAGTAAAGTCTAATTATCTGGGAAAAAAACATAAGTAATGTAAACAAAACTCTAGAGAAAACAGGTTTGAAGCAATATTCCCATTTCAGGATTATTTGATCAAAAACATCTCAAAAGATTTTTGGTTGTCAGTTCAACACAGTTTAAGTTTGATGGTAATAAATGCTTTTCTTAAACATACAATTACAAAAGGATCTCACTTGCTTTCTTTTTAATGATGTTTGAAACCCTTATGGCCTTGGAGAAAAGCTTGAAAACATGACCTAGAAAAAGCTCCAGAAAGCAAAGAAAAAGACATTAACATATTTAAAGAAAAAAAAAAAAAAGGAAAAAAAAAAAACCGTCATGATTTTTTGGCATCTGACTCATTATTTTGCATGTTTGGGATTAGACATTTTGAAAGTTAAAAAATCCTAAAAAAGACTTTCCTTTGCAAGAAATGTACTTGACGCCTGACAGATATATCACTGCTGCAAATGGCTGATATGTGGACCATAATTTGACAAAGTGAATGGGAGACAGATTGCAAGCTCTGTATTGAAAAGCTGCTGTTGAGAAACTTGTTATTCACGGACAGTGGATTAGTTTTCAGCTTGTTGTGGAGAGAGGTGGTAGAGATGTACCAACTCCAGATGCATTGGTCTAGGCAACCTGGTGTATGCAGGCACAGCAATGCTAATGCAAAGCTAGAGTGTCAATACCAGAATGATTAGAACATCTGATAATGAAAAGTAGAGAAGGAGCTTTTTATTTATGTGAAATATGTCTGACTATTGCCTTAAGAAAGGCTTCAAGTTCCTAGGAGTCTGTAGGAGTTTACAACTGTACCATTTGCTTTGCACAGCACTTCAAGTTATTTTCAGTACTTAATGATGCAGGCCCTGAGAGGTTATAAAATTTTTGCTGCTACTTACAGAGATGATTTAATCATTGAGATGATAAAAACACCTGAGATTTGTGGTAGTTATCTGTACAGTTTGTAAAAATTAAAAAGCTATATATATTAATCCATTAAACATTCTTTTGTTTTGTAGGGCGCATTTTCTCTAGGGTTTCAGAATAAGGTATTTGTGAAGACCAGAACCGAAAATGTTAATGCTATTGTAGGTTTTGCCTCTGTGGACTGAGAAAGCAAGCCCCTTTGCGGGATAATTCAAAGATATATCAAACTTGGTCACTTTAGCTCATGGAAGTGCATTTTCTAGAAAAAAAGTTGCAACAGATTTAAAAGAATGAATCAGTTTTTAGAAGCTTAAAAGGAAGGAACATTTGTTCAGAAGGGCATTGAGTTTTAAAACCATTCAAAATTCAAGTGAATGTCTCCAAAATAGTCTTGAAAGAGGTTCCTATACCAGCAGACGAGAACAGTGTCATTGCTTTTCTTGCATAAATAGGAACAAATGCTTTGAGGAACATGATCTATATCTGCCAATACTAAAAAAGTTATTCCTTTAAATGCTGTCTGCTGGAATTAGACTACGTAGTGTGAATATTCTCCATGCAATGGAGAACTCATATGGCATTCCTTACCAAACAGCATTGTGGATGCAAGAAGTCTACATAGCCAACTGGAGACCTAAGGCAGTCATTAGATAGACAAACCATAAATGGATCAGTAACTCCACTGGGCTGAAAATAGCTGGAGGAGAGAGATGGGGGTAGGGAATGGGGGGAAGTATTGTACACTCTTGCCCTCAGTTCAGGCTGTCACGCCTAGAGCCATCGTTGAGAGAGTACTGGTAGGGCAGACCCTTGGTGTGAACCTGTCCAGCCATTTGCACATTCTCATTGAGGCTCTGCAGTGGTCAGACAATCAGAATTAAAGTAAACGAGTAAGTAAGTATGTCTGAAATGACAGGTTATTTTCTTGAGCGCCCTAGTGTCTGACCCAGCTGGTTTGACTAGTGGGTTGGGGAACCATCAGCAGGCATAACTCATGCTCTCAGCCAAAGAAAAATAGAAGTATCTTAGTTTAAAAAATAATCTAGCCGAACATCTTTTTGTTTTAATCTGACGTATATATACCCAGTTTTATTTGGTATCTCCAGATGTCTGATCATCTATTATAAAGAGCAGACTTCTTGATTTTCCTACGAAGAAGGAAATGTGAGACTGTGGTGATGGCTTATTATTTATTATATATAGGCTAGGCACCACAAGAATCTCATCATGAGACTGGCTCTTCTTTAAAGAAAAGTTTTCTCCTATGTATTTTTAAAAGCAGTGGGATTGGAAAATCATTTTGCTTCTTGTTTTGTGAGCTGTACTTCGGTAGCCAGGAGGGACAGATAAGCTAAAAGGAGACCACTGAGATTTTGCTGAGAAGAGCCTTAATGCTGAAATTTTTGATTTACTTACTAACTTACAGGACTGTTTACCTTTCAGAACAAAGGTCAATGCTTATCAATTTCTAGATAGTAGTTAATTGAATAATAATAGGATGAAGGGTCTGTCCTTTTGTGTGGATGTCCTGTTTCATGTTCTTAAACTGGGTATGACACTTGGATCTGGGAAGATGCCAAAGATAAAGATATTAAGATTACAGAATATTTTAAACAAATTAATTTGGTCTTTTCATCAGAATGAACTCAAATCCTTTTAGAAACTGATTCATTTTAAGTGTCAACATTCTGTGTGTGCATTTATAAGTGAGAATAAATCAATGTGGGAAAAAGATTTTCAATATGGTATCAAAGCTTAATAGTGGTGCTATATAATTCAGAGTATTTAAACAGTTTGTAAGGCTACCTAATAGTGTGTCAAACCAAGTGTTGCCAAACATGTAATGAAAAAGGCAGCTATTTTACTATTTTAGTCATTGCTTCTGTCTTGTTTAATTTGTTTGTGCTGAAAAGGATGGGCCCCAAATTATCACACTTGTCTGAAAATAAATTGTTTTCTATAAGAAAGTAAAGATCTCTTTTAAAGTTAAAGAAAGCCCCTGGCTTTCCTTTTGGTACAAAGCATAGAGTAAACTTGAGCATGGCCATATCTTCTCGTTCCAAACAAATGATACACAGCCAATTTAACAGCTAGAGGGGGAATAGGCACATGGGCTAAAGTTGAGCTGTGTTTTGCATCTCAGAAAAGGTTCTTACATGCTCATCTGCCATTGCCCACATTAGGAATTAAGCACAAAACATCTCACAGAATCAAGAACTTAAATAACCATGAGAGAAATATTAAAATGTAAAATTCACCTTGCATATTTGCAGCTTTGATCCATTCCCGTATGTTTCAAAGACACTGACAGCTGGTTCAGTTCAAGTTACCAAATTTAATGTGGCCTTTCAGACATACAAAATGTAGGCCAGTCTCAAAAGAAAACATTTTGCTGGGCCTTAGAGTCAGGTTATTTCTCATGGTCAGAGAAACAAAGAGAAACATGAAGTTCCTTTTTTCCTCTTCCTATATTTCCTATCTTATCTAGTGATTTTATATGAGATACGTTGTCCACATGGTATGCAGGAAGGCTCAAAAATACATCACAGTATGGTGTATGCTAGTTCTCAATTGCGAGATATACCCAAGTGCTAAGGTTGCCAATTTTCCACTCTTTCACTTAAGTTGTTAAATCAGTCATGAAACATCCAGAAGTATAAGAGATCAGGAATTTTTGATTTCATGCTGTTTTTTTCTGAATTGTACTGGAGGACTGTGCTGAGGTTTCAGAGACTTAGACTTTTTTTGAAGAACAATTAATTTTGCAGTTTAAAAAACCTATCCACAAACATTTTGGTTTTTTCTCCAAAAAGTGAGTATTTATATAAATTGTATAAATGTTATCTGGCACTATGTCTTATACAGATGTCTTGATAACAAATCAGTATAAATGGTTGATAACATTAAAAATACCTATCTATATCTGCAGGTATTTTACAAATGTACATATGAATGTTTTTGTTGAATAGTCATGAGAAAGAAAAGACTGAACAGAGGACTGGTCACAACAGAGACAGGACTAGCCTGTATCACTAGTTTTTCAGTAGCATTCAAAAGAGAATTCCCATCTGCAAGACAGGTGATTAATGAGTTTTCAGTTCAGAACAGTGATGTCATCATTATCCACTTTGATAAACTCCCAAATAGAGGTGAATTGCCCCTGCATGAGCTCTCCTGGCACAAGGAGATCTTTACATATTTCCTCTTTTAAAACCTCTTTTTTGTGCTCTGCTGTCTCAGATGTTTTTTGCTAGGGAAAAGTTTTCATTGTCCTTTATATTCTTTCAACAGGAGATTCCCAACCCACTTTGTAAAAAAGTGGCCTATGTACTTTCTTTTAGGTGATTTTAATTAGTACTTCAAGTTCAAAATTATAGATGTTAATGAGATAGAGAGATCCAAACTCTTGTTCTTTCTGAGTACATATATATATATATAGCAGAGAGTGCACAGAGTAAGAATTTATTCTTAGGTCTAGAAGGTATTATATTTTTCTTTTCACTTTATTTTTTTAACTAGAGAAAGTAAAAAGCAAAATGACTTGCTTGAATTTATTCTCCTCCCTTATAGGCTTATGTTTACAATCCGAAAAGCACCACGCAGGGGGCACAGTTGGCATTTCAAGTGCAGAAGGCTGTGACTGAGGTATAGTAAAGCTGTGTTGGGAGTTTCCATTAGAGCTTCCTGTTGTAGCAAATAAATCCAGTCTCATTCATGCTTGATAGCTGATACAGATACGTCATCCACGTCATCCACAATCAGTTTTTAAGGAGTGTGATAAACTGTTGGACCACTGGCTTGAGAAGAAAATTTCCTTCTTTGCTGAGACTTTGTCACTTTTCTGGTGGATCTCCAGGAACTTTAGATCCCCTTTCTAATAAGGTTTTTTTCCTCAATGCAGCTGTCGTTCTCAAGTCTAATAAAAGCTATGTCTTCCTTTTCTGGGCTTTCTAGTTTGACAGTTTCTTGTCATAGCTTTGTTCCACAATAAAAAATAAAAAACCTCTGTGTGTTAAAGAAGTCCTTGGAAAACTCTAAGTGATAGAGTCAGCATTTACAGAATCACAACAGGTCTAACTGACCTTGGCAGCAGTAGGAGATCACCGTTTCTCATGGATGAGCTTTTCTTGAATGTCTGTCTTTTGTGCTGTATAAGGCAGAAATACCTTTTCTGGATCAAGGCTACTACTTTGTGCTCTTTAACAGAGATTGTCTACTATTGTTAAATATTATCTGTTTGAGGAATATCTTCATTTCCCTTAATCCATGAAAGTCTGTGTCTTTTTCTATGGTATATTAAGCTAAATCTACATCGGTGGTATTATTTTAAAGCCTTATATTATTTTGTTGTGGATTATTTGTTTGAGGATTTTGTATGTTTTACTTATATCACAGTCAAACTGCAAAGATTACTGTTTGTGGATGTCCTCCAAATCATCTCTCTCTATTCTAGCTACCAGAGAGTAATCAACATTGTTTTCTTGTTGGAATGACCACTGTCCTGGTTTTTTAGGAGTTTACAGGAATACCGGTTGAAGGGAATGAATAGTCTATATTGATTGTTTATCTTTAAAAACAGACTCTTCAGTAGCATGTGTAAGTCAAACAGAGTTGAATATACATGTTAATCAGATTCTATGGAACATGAGGAGGGGGAGCCCCAAGCCATATTTGAAATGATCAGGTTTCTAACAATTTGTTGGACGCATATAAATTTATAAGAGCTGCATGGAGGCAATTGACTGGCTGCATAATGCACTGGCAATAATTAAGTAAAAACAAAGAATGATTCATAATAGAAGAGAATAGGAAGAAACTCACACTTGTTCACAGCTGTAGAATGTAGAAAAAAAATACCCATCCTCCCAAGATACGCTTACCTCTCCTCACAGCAGAATTTCCCTGCTTTGAAGTTTTATTGAGAAGACACAATTTGCAATTTGCCCAAGAAGTCAGCAGGCCCAAACTACTGTGCCAGAGGGCAGGGAAAGGTGGTTTCAAAGCTGGAAGCCCCCTGGAAGGATGATCTGCAAGTGCCCTACTTTCTTTTGAATAAAGTGTGACCTCCACTGGTTGTTGTATTCAAGAAGAGGGGAAAAATCCTATCATGGAAGAAGGTCCCAAGGCATTTTGTGGGGCAGTCTTAGTTCAGTGTCACCTGCAAGTCTTCTATTTAGTTCACTGGAGAGATATGGTATTTACATATGTAGAAGTGGAACTGCATGGGGGGCAGGAGAGAGCTGAAGCATGTACTTACACTTGCAGAGTGTCATGTGTGTCTTTCCTCTGCCTGTCTCTCATGAACATGGGATTTGAAAGTTATGCATTAAAAAATAAAAGTAAAAATAGTCAGTTGCTGAGACTAACAGTTAAGTACTTTTGCTTAATTTTTCCCCAATTTTATGTTTCTATAAGCACTTAAAAAATGAAATTATTAAAAAAGAAACAAAACTAAAGAAACCCACCAAAAACAAACAAATAAAGAAACAAACAGACTGTCCAGGGCAGAATTTAACCCACAGAGGGGATGCAAACTGAACCTTAGAGTAGAAAGTACCTTTAAGGCAAAAGAAAAGATATTTAAGGAACCTGAGCATTAGTTCATTTCTGCTACGATGCCTTGCCACACTGAGAAGGAGAGTAAAGGGTAGGAAGACACAATATTTCTAAAATTCCATGTCTTTGTGGATTTAAGTCAGACTCTTAACCTTATTTGAATATAGTATTTTTGCAGTTTAATATATTTCATACTGAATGTATAAAGAAGATTTAATAACTGTCTCTTAGCTGTGGTTTATCTCTACCTCTGAGAAAGCCAAAATGAGTTTCTAGTGAAATGGCTGAAAGAGCATGCACGGTAAGTCTTCTATCAAATTATTTTCAGTCTTGCTGATTTGTAAAAGATCTTTCAGAAAGATTCTGGCTTTCCATGTAGAATGTTAAAGTTTGATTCTGTGCCCAAAATTTATAAAACTAACTACAAATAACCAGTGCCATCTTCTGCTTTTTAAAACTCCTGAGTTTACTTGCTATACATGGAATTTGTGCTAGTATTTAATGCAAGTTTTTCCCTCAAAAAAGAAAATTGTGTTATAGTGTTTTGCATATTTCTGGATGTAATAGCAATTAAATATCTTGGAAGAAACTAATCAAATCCCCAGGCTCCTCTGCCTTTTTGTTTTTCAGAAGTGCGTCACAGATAAAGGACTAACTTTGTGAACACACTCCTAGGGTAATAAGGACACAAAACGAACAATGCTTATGTAATTAGTCACTAGACTCAAGTGTTTCCAGGATAAGATCTTCTGAAGTATCATAGCAGAAATATAAATGGAATACTTAGAGTTGCTGTTGTCAACTATTAAAATTGGAAGTATTTCTGCAGCATTTCAGATTCTCTGCATAGTTTTGCATCAGGTGTTCTTGGGAGTTGGATTGCACAAGGGCAGTTAACTGCTTTCCTCCCACCCCAGAAGCAAAGTAGTTCACTGGCACAATTTAAGGCAACAGAGGCAGGCTGGACCAGTCTGCTTGTGTTTGCCCTGCTTCCCTAGCCTTTTGCCTATCTTAAGTGATATAAAGGCATCTCTTGAAAGTGCTGCAGATGTTATTCAAATTTTTAATAGATTCAGTTTCCTAACATTCCAACACAAACATTGGAACATGGTAAAGTTGAGTTGACTGGACATCAAAAAGTATAAACTCGCAGTGTTCATGCAGTAACTCTCATGGGATCACTGCTGCTGAAGGTTGGTCCTACAGCCCTTGCGTATTACTATGTATCTTCCAGGGCTTCCCAAAGTGCTCTCCATGCACACCCAAAAAGGCCAGATAATTTCTCCCTTAGCGTAATGGGAAGAAAATTGTGGTGCACACATTATCACACATAGCTTAGGGGGTATACTGCCATAATTATTAGCACTGCTTCTAAGTCAGGAGTTAGTGCAGGCACAGCATCCAGGTAGTATTAGTGGTTCTGCTTTGGAAACATACTCAAATGTGCCTCTGTGCCATCTGATGTTTCTGGTTCAGGAGAATCTCTGTGTTTTCTTGTCTTCTTGAACACTCAAAATCAAGGGTTAAGTTCTGCTTTTTTGTTTAGTACAGCTTGATTCATTTGGGAGTTGTCATTTGTAGCATAATGAAAGTGTGGTTTTGCAATAAGTTTCATCAAATTTAAATCTCTGCTGCTGCTGCTGAAAATGGTGGCAATGCTCTCCATGTCTCCCTGCTTCAGCTGCATCTTTCTGCTGCCTCCCTAGGGAGAATGAGGTTGCTCCTGGCTTCATGGTCAGGAGCCATCTGAAAATTAGTGGCTCAGATCTCAGGTGGATCATTTTGGTATTTTTGATCTGGCTGACTCTGTGGCAGCATGAGAACTGATGATGAAACAAAAGAGTATTTACCTTGATCTGAGGCAAGGAGGGAGGGAAGGATAGAGAGAGTGGGCCTGCCTCTTGGCACAGTCCATACTTAGGTTAGCTCAAGCCAATAATGAAACTGCACCTAGGAGTCTGCTTGCTAAACTCAGAAGTGAACTGTGCTTCTGGAATTGAGGAAGAGCAAACACTGGAAAATTCCAATGCCTTTTTTTTTTTTTTTTCAAGACTTACTTTCTGTAAGTAAGTCTTTCTGTAATATCCAGAGAAATTGAGGCAGAGCAATCATACAGGAAAAATAAATAGGAGTAGATATTGAGTGGAAACAATAGTAAGAGTTAGACACCTCACATAGATCCAGTTTTCCATTTTTTTTTTACCATGTAAATCCCCTAATTTTCCCTAAAACATTCTTT